>NW_027185406.1:887500-921518 GCF_022577435.1 Embiotoca jacksoni | reverse complement strand
TGGTTGTCTTTAAATGTGCAGGTGGATGCTGAGGAAGGTGTTTCCTACGCCTCCATCAGCTACTCCAGGAAGGACGACCGCAAAGCCCGGGTGAGTCATCCGTGGGAGAGACTGTGTTGAAATAATGACTTTCAAAACTCCCGTCAGGTTATGTTTACGTGTACGAAACGCTGCAATGTTTCCTTCTAGGTCCGTGACGACCAGAAAGAAGAAGACGAAGGCGACTCTGTGACCTACAGCACCGTGAAAGCCTCCTCGGCTGGAGTTTCATCTGATCCCGGCAACCTTTACGCTTCTGTCAACAAACCCAACAAATAAGATGTAACACGTTAATATGTTGTTTTTATCAACGTTACGTGATCGTTTGGATTATAGATTTAGATTTTTAATGTGAAACAATTGATTGGAAAGTGATGTCTGTCATAGAGGACACAAGGTATGAAGGTGTTTAGCCCTTTAAAAAAAGTGTCTCATTCTTTGTCTGTCACTGATTATTGGAAACTGAAGATTGGACATGCAGCCATCAGGAGAGTTGAGACTCCCTCTAGAGGCCAAGAGTGTGAATAAACAGGGCAAACACACTCTTTCTACTGTTTACTCACCGGGACAACATTATTGTTTTGTAAATATATTTTCTTGGTTTTTATGCTTTATTGTTTTAAATGTGCATATAATTTTAAATATATTTAAATGTTGCTCTCTGTTTATTTAATATTATTACTCACATCTTCTGTTTTCTGTGCTTTGTTGTTGAAAAAAACATTCCTGCAACATTCAAAATGTATTTCCTTGTTTGTTTAACTTCTGTTAATTGAGATCGTTTTTTGCGATGGGCTTCATGGATTGAGAACAAAATGGACCCAGAATTTTGTGCTAGAGACCCCTGGTAATACCAGAACCGGTTATTATGATATAGCAAGTTGTTATGTTGAGTCATGATGATGATCATATTTAGATATGGGGATTATTTTGGACAGCAGTCTGTCAGGATCCCTGTCTGACCCTGTGTTTTGACCTTTGTTTCCCCAGATCTCCTCTCTTCATGTGTGCTGTCATTCCCATGTTTATTGTGGTGTGCCATGTGCTTTGTGTTTTGGTCTGTGTCTCTCCACTTCCTGTCTCCAGAAACCTCCCATGGCCACGCCCCTGATCATTCTGAGCAGCTGCTGACAATCCAGCTGATTACCAGCTGCAGGTTGACACACCGGTTCCTCATCCCACTAATCACCTCCCGACACCATATCAACCCTGGTCCTGCAGTCCTGGGTTGTCGGTCCATCCTGTCTGCTACGTCCACTCACCCGCAACCTGTCGCCAGTAATACGTCCCGTCCTGTCCTGTCCTGTCCTGTCCTGTCCTGCCGGACTACCTCTATCCAGCCTGCTAGCCTGCCTCGGACTCATCCTTCACCAGTAAATAAAGTCTGTTCTGTACCTGAACTCCATTTTGGGTCCAATCCTGCCGCACCACATAACAGAGGGGTTAATGAGCAAAGGGGTGTCTTGGTGTAGTTTTACCAAAGTGGTCAGGAAAAGTAGAATATTTCTTCAAGTCTTGAATTATCAGCAAGATAATCAGGAGGAGATCGGGTGAAAAGACTTTAGTCACGTGACCACCTGTGTACAAAATGAAGACTGTTTTTGAACTTTGACTCGAGTCTGTGTCTGCGTTCGGGTCCGTTCCAAACTCACCTCGCAACAGGACGTGTCTGTTTGATTGACAGGTCTGTGGTGCAGTTACGGCTATCGGTGGGCGGGACGTAGGTTTCCAATCAGAACCAGTCAGATCCACCGCTAGCTCCTCCCCCAGCTTGTCCAAATATGGTCACTTCCTGCTTCGAACTGGCAAGCCAGCTGGTCACCGCTTGCTATATCCTCAGATAGCATTACTGGACCGAAGGTTCATGTCTGCAGCAAGTCAAACAGACTCTGATGAAACATGTTGAACTGCTACGACACGTTTTCACAAGTTGGATGGTGGGACGCTTAAAGACGGTTCAGTCAGACGCTCATTAATGTGAGAAGCATTTGTGTTTCTGATGTTTATCTGGTCCTCGTTAGTAAAACCAACCTGCAGATCTCTTCTGCTGTTCAACCCACATTCTCACCACCAACACTTCCTCTTTAGTTTTCAGAGAAAGTTACTTCATAGATATAAATCTGAACCAACACTAAAATATCTCATCTATGTTGTTATTCAGCTGCTGCAGCTTCACCGTGTTTCATCACAGACTTCAGTGGTTTGCTGGTTTATGTTTGCCGTCAAACTTCACCATGAAAACGGAGTTTTCTTATAATAAACTCTGAAAAAGACGAGCTGCGTCGACGGGAACATTTATCTGAAAGAACGATTCCCTCATTCAACTTCCTCTTTTTCTGTGGTTGATCAATTTTCCACTGCAGCCCACACAAACAAACACGGGAGAAAATACAGTCAGCTAAATGCATGAAAGTTAAAATGTTAAAAAGTTTTCACTCTTTTGATCTCAACACATAAATGTTGAGAAATTTAACGTAAATATCTTAAAAGATTTCAAGGAGTGGCAGAAGAGAGAAAACGTTGCTGAAGTCACTATGAGGAAGTGACAGTTCATTCTTCACAGGAAGGAGAAACTATATTTATTTTATTTTAAAGAAGAAGTTACAACAGTGATCGTGTCATTTGTGAAGTTGAGAACGAGAGACAGAAGCAGGATGGCTGCGTTCAAATGGAGTCAAATGTCTTTATTTCTGGTGCTGATGCTTCAGTTTACAGGTAAGAATTCATATCAGAAACCTTCAAATACAAATATTCTTCCTTCAACTGAGACAGATACGATTTGTTTGTAACTTGATGAGTTTAATTGATTCTTGTTTTTACAGCCATCTTCATGTTACAGTTTGTCACATTTCTCTCTCTTCTCCTCGACAGCAACAGCTGGACAACATCTGTCTCTCTTCACTATCAAAGGACATGATGTCACTTTGCCTTGTGAAAATGTGATACCTGGTCAACATAACTGTGACATCACTGACTGGCTGTTCGCTAATTCAAATAGCAGATCAGCGGTACATCTGATTAAACTCGGTCAGATTGGACTAAATGTTGGATCTAAATCAGACAGACTGAGTGTTACATCGAACTGTTCTCTGGTTATAAAGAACGTCACAGATGAAGATGTTGGTTTTTACACCTGCAGAAAATACATACCAAGACAAAAAGAAACAGACTTTGATATTAATCTGTCTGTTGTTAAGAGTGAGTATTTATTACATCATTGTGTTTTCAGATCAAACTGTTGGAAGAAAATACAGAAAAAATGACAATAATTCTGACTTTATTGATCAAGTTCATTTAACCTTTGTTGTCTTTCTCAACACATCTTCAACAGTAATTCACTATGAAGTGGACGAGACAGTCACCTTGGACTGCTCTGTGTTGACATATGGACAATGCAGATATACAGTAGAGTGGGTGAACACCTCCCCGGACATGAAGACATCATCATATCAGTGTTCTGCCATCGTGACATTTACAACATCTCATGTTGATCAGAAGTCAGAGTTTTATAAGTTATTGAAGTGTAAAGTGAGACATGTTGATACTAAAGAAGAGAAGCTGTTTTCCTTCAGTCATCAGACGTCAGGTGAGAAAACTGTTTAAAATCATCTCACTGATGTTTAATTACACAAAACACTTGTTGAAGTTTAAATATCAGCAGTTTGTGTCCTCTGTTGTCATCAAGGTAACATGAAGTACGTTCTCACTGTACAGTTATTTTGTCCTGTTGTTGTTTAAATTTTTTCATGTGAAGATTCAACAAAGACAACAATCAGACCAACAATTCAACCAACTGCAACAAAGGAAACAAACACATCACCAGATAGAAACAATACAAATGTAATATTTCAGGAAATCCCAGATGGAATTTTTTTTAGATTTGGCACAAATGTTCACTTGGTCTTCAGGATGTATTGATTCTTCACATTAGGCACAAATGTTCACTTAAACTCAGATCAACTGAATAGATTTTGGTGATCAAAGGTCAAAGGTCAAAGTCACTGTGACCTCTCGTCCATCTTTTCCACTCATTACATTTTTGTGAACGAGAAATCTCATAAACGCCCTGAGAGAATATTTTTTTCAAATTTGGGACCAACATTAACTTTGGTGGTAAAAGGTAACTGACCTCACAAAACCCAATTATGGCCATAACTCATTAATTCATACTTTAATTAACACAATATTTCACACGTTTCTAACAGGATAATATTACTATTATTTTGTTCTGTGTATTATTTACAACAACATGTAACAACAACTGTATTTATCACCTTTGAAAACATGAAGCCCAAATGTTTCTTTGTTGATTTCAGGTTTTCCATATTTGTTGAGGTGCATCGTCGTGTCTTTGGGTTTTGCAGCACTCGTGATATCTGTTGTTACAGTCAACATTTGGACAAGAATTAAAGGTGAGAACGTTCACAGAGGAAACTTTTCTACACAAAAACTTCTGATAAACCTGAAGTTAGTTTTTCTGTGGAAGCAAAAGTCGACTCTTTATTTTGTCTTTTTGTCTTTTCAGGAAACCAAAACCAGAAGGAAGAAAACACTGTGAGTTTAAACACTGAATATTCAGTTATAACTTTCCAGAAAAAAACAAGTGTTTGTGATATTTGTTTCTATAACTTTGAATAAACATGAGAAAAAAGAAAATTGAGCTAAAATTGCACAACTGTGTTGTTTTGAAATGAAGTGTTTATCTCAGCGAAGGAATCTTTAGGAAATCTAAACTGAACATTTATAGCAAAAAAACTGAAAGCTGCACATGAGAAGATGAAAATAAGAGATAAACGTGACAACATGAGACAGTTCATCTCAACAATACCACAAACTATGACCTCAGTTTAAACTCAGTGTAAACAGTGTTGTGTTGTTTTCCACAGTTGCATAACGATGAAGACGTCGGTACAGTGAACTATGAAAACATCGGAGAACTTTCTGTTTCCTTCCAACTCCGCTGATCATCAACAGAAATGACTCCACTGCTGTTAAACATCATCTCATCACGTTTTACACGAGTAGGAAACAGAATCAGCAAATATTTGTACTACTTTTTATGTCTTTGTGTTTTCTTACCAACATGACGATGTGTTTTTTAAGACAAGTTGTTTCTATTTCAAGCTGAAATTTCAAGAAAGTTCAAGTCTGTATTTTCTCTCATATTAAGAAGCAAAATGTTTTAAATCTGCATTTAAATCAGAACACAACAGCTGGATTTGACATTTATCTAACAAGAAATATAGCTTATAACAACTATTGTATTTTATTTTTGTAGCCCAGGTAAAAACATGCATAAATCAAGGTTTAATAAATAGTTTGATACAATAAATAAATGAATACAGTTTATTAAACAGTAAGGTTAAACTACATATTTCATTTGTGTGATCAAATGTAAAGTTCATGGATAAGAATGTTAAAAGTGAATTGATGTATTTGATGTTTTCCTTTTTTAATAGAAGCAGTTGATTTGATTGAGTGATTTCTGTCGATAGAGGTGTATGAGGTCACATGATTGTGGCAACGTTTGTGGACATGGTGAGAGGATGAGGAAGAGAGAGAGGTTAGTGAGCAAAGCGGTGTCTTGGTGTAGTTTTGCCAAAGTGGTCAGGAAAAGTAGAATATTTCCCTAAATCTTGAATTATCAGCAAGATAATCTGGAGGACTTCCTGTTAGAGAAGTAGCAGTGAACTTCCACACAAAGTTTGATATCTGTGACCTGATTCTGCTCCTTAATTCAGCCAGTAGTTAATTAGCCTCGTGGACGGACTGCAGCCTGCTGCTCTCTCACCCAGCTCCACTCAGTGGCTTCGTCTGGACCGTTTGTGACGGTGAACCGAGAGATGACCACCAGGTGGCGCTCTGAGCTACCCGGGAAGGCTCAGAGCTCCTCTGGCAAAGCTGGATAACCACCCCGCTCCATGAATATACCCCCCTCCATCATCCTGCTGTGGACTGTCTGCTGGACTGCATTACTTCAGGAAAGGTACCAGACTGTCTCATTTGTTTTTGCTCAGTTGAGTGAAGCGACCGTGAAGTTTTTGGTCTGCAGGAGCCCGAGCATCGAACCAGGCCTGCAATGTTTGTTATTTTTAAAGGTAAATTTGCCGCCTTAGATAAATATTATTAGTGGGGTGTGCATGTGTGTTTGTGTATCACGGTCATAGTGAAAAGTTCTTTGGTTTAAAGGTGCATAGTGTAACAAAAAGTCAAGAACACACTTATTTTCCTTTTTTTAATATGATTCATTTGCCTTATATTAAAATGGGAAACTATTGTATTTCATTTTAAAACGGTTTCTGGGTGTGTTTATTACCTTCACAGGTTAAAGGGTTAGTACACGTATTTAGTAGCTACATTGTTATATCAGTCTGTTAAGTTCTATCTGTGAGCTAATTAGTTATCCGAACCCAATTAAATTAAGTAAAGAACTCGGGGCCCTATCTACCGACTTGGACAGTAGACGGGCGACATTTTATTCAATTTTTTTGGCTTCCTGTTGCAACATGTAGCTCTGAGATTAAGATTCACTGCTTCTTTTTAAAGTGTTTTCAGTGTAAAGATTTTAACTGAATTTAATGTAGAATATTTGACTTTAAAGAGCTTCATGTCTGAATGTTATCTGTAAAAAAAATGTCTTTTCTACGGCTGATGATGTAAAATTCCTGAATATAAAAATTCCTCATTTCCTCTTTTACAGTGTGTTTTGTAGTTCTGTCTCAGACACCTCCAGACCACAGTACAAGTCTGTCATGGTTTTGTTCCTTGTGTTACTCCCTCCGGCCACCAGAGGTCCTCAGAGTCTCAGGACCTCCGGTGGATCTCCTCTGATTGGAGCTCCAACACGACTCCTAAAGCTCACTGACTGTATATAAAAGTGTTCATAGCTTCCGGGTCTGAAAACTGAGGCCGATGCGGAAGTGTCTTAAGCTGCAACACCACCGAGTGCCACTAGAGGTCAGCTCCAAAAAGCCTCCATTGACTCCCATTCAACTCGTTTCCCGAAATTCTGAGTCAATCAAATTTCTCAAGTTATCTCGCTGTTGTTAGATGAAGTCAATCCTTCTTATTAGTTTTCTGGAGGTCCATCTGAAAGTAATCCCTCATTCATTTTTAAATCAGCTTCAAAAAGCAGTGCTTTTGGGGGTGTGTCTGTTTGATTGACAGGCCTGTGGTGCAGTCATGTTACAGCCATCGTTCGGGGGGACGTAGCATAGTCGGGTTTCCAATCAGATCGAGTCAGATCCACCTTTGGCTCCTCCCCCCAGCCCGTCCAAATATGGTCATTTGCCTGCTCCAAACCAGGGGATGATAACACAGCAACTTAAATTAATATCCTGTAGGACGCAGGTAAAGTTCAGCAGAAATGAAGACATGAAGCGTTCAGTTCTTCTTCCAGATTGCATCTGAGGAGTGAGCGGGAGTCTCTCCTGAAAGCAACCTGCTCCGGTGTCAACAGTTCCTTCTGAGGCGCTGCAATTCTTTACTTTCCCTCTGGACAGTCCATGTGTTTAAATTACATTCTGTCATTATTACTTCAATTCCTAAATTCATGTTTTACATATTAAGTCACTAAAAATAAAACAATGACAAAAGAAATCAGAGTAACATAAATGTGGTGACATTTTTGGGTGTGCCATATTAACTTCCTCTGTTCTCTGGCTGATTAAGAAATTGTCCGTTGTTACATTACTGGAAAACATTGGATATAAAAGTTCACAAAATACATAAACGTTAAAAGATGGAAGACGCTTCACAAAGTTTAGGGAGATTTTAAATTAAAATCTTGAATTCATTTAACTATTTAGAATAGAAAACATAGACTGAAGTCACTATGAGGAAGTGACAGTTCAGTCTTCGCAGGAAGGAGAAACTATGTTCATCTTAAAGAAGAAGTTACATCAGTGATTGTGTCATTTGTGAAGTTGAGAACAAGAGAGACAGAAGCAGGATGGCTGCGTTCAAATGGAGTCAAATGTCTTTATTTCTGGTGCTGATGCTTCAGTTTACAGGTAAGAATTCATATCAGAAACCTTCAAATACAAATATTCTTCCTTCAACTGAGACAGATACGATTTGTTTGTAACTTGATGAGTTTAATTGATTCTTGTTTTTACAGCCATCTTCATGTTACAGTTTGTCACATTTCTCTCTCTTCTCCTCGACAGCAACAGCTGGACAATATCTGTCTCTCTTCACTATGAAAGGACATGATGTCACTTTGCCTTGTGGAAATGTGATACCTGGTCAACATAACTGTAACATCACTGACTGGCTGTTCGTTCATTCAGAGAGCATCGTGGTTGCACAGCTGATTAATCGCGGGCAGATTGGACCGGATGTTGGATCTAAATCAGACAGACTGAGTGTTACATCGAACTGTTCTCTGGTTATAAAGAACGTCACAGATGAAGATGTTGGTTATTACATCTGCAGACAGTTCAAACCAGGACAAGAAAAAATAGACTTCGATGTTTATCCATCTGTTGTTAAGAGTGAGTATTTATTACATCATTGTGTTTTCAGATCAAACTGTCGGAACAAAATACAGAAAAAAATGACAATAATTCTGACTTTATTGATCAAGTTCATTTAACCTTTGTTTTCTTTCTCAACACATCTTCAACAGTAACTGACTATGAAGTCAATGGGACAGTCACCTTGGACTGCTACGTGTTGTCACATAACCACTGCAGATACAGAGCGGAGTGGGTGAACACCTCCCCGGACATGAAGACATTATCATATCCGTGTAATGCCATTGTGACATTTACAACATCTCCTGTTGATCAGAAGTCAGAATTTTACAAGTTATTGAAGTGTAAAGTGACAGATGTCTTCACTGAAGAAGAGAAGCTGTTTTCCTTCAGTCATCAGACGTCAGGTGAGAAAATGGTTTAAAATCATCTTACTGATGTTTAATTACATAAAACACTTGTTGAAGTTTAAATATCAGCAGTTTGTGTCCTCTGTTGTTGTTGTCAAGGTAACATGAAGTATGTTCTTACCGTCCAGTTATTTTGTTCTGTTGTTGTTTACATTTTTTCAGATGAAGATTCAACAAAGACAACAATCAGACCAACAATTCAACCAACTGTAACAAACACAACAATCACACCAACAATTCAACCAACTGCGACAAAAACAACAATCGGACCAACAATTCAACCAACTGCAACAAAGACAACAATCAGACCAACAATTCAACCAACTGCAACAAAGACAACAATCAGACCAACAATTCAACCAACTGCAACAAAGGAAATAAACACATCACCAGGTACAAACAATACAAATGTAATATTTCAGGAAATCCCGGATGGAATTTTTTTTTAGATTTGGCACAAATGTTCACTTGGTCTTCAGGATGTATTGATTTTTCACATTAGGTACAAATGTTCACTTAAACTCAGATGAACTGAATAGATTTTGGTGATCAAAGGTCAAAGGTCAAAGTCACTGTGACCTCTCGTCCTTCTTTTCCACTCATTACATTTTTGTGAACGAGAAATCTCATAAACGCCCTGAGAGAATATTTTTTCAAATTTGGGACCAACATTAACTTTGGTGGTAAAAGGTAACTGTGACCTCACAAAACACAATTATGGCCATAACTCATTAATTCATACATTAATTAACACAATATTTCACACATTTCTAACAGGATAATATGACTATTATTTTGTTCTGTCTATTATTCACAACAACATGTAGCACCGACTGTATTTATCACCTTTGAAAACATTTCATTTTCTGAACAGAAAAAAATAAACCTGAAGCCCAAATGTTTCTTTATTGATTTCAGATTTTCCATATTTGATGTGGTGCATCGTCGTGTCTTTGGGTTTTGCAGCACTCGTGATATCTGTTGTTACAGTCAACATTTGGACAAGAATTAAAGGTGAGAACGTTAACAGAGGAAACTTTTCTACACAAAAACTTCTGATGACCCTGAAGTTAGTTTTTCTGTGGAAACAAAAGTCGACTCTTTATTTTGTCTTTTTGTCTTTTCAGGAAACCAAAACCAGAAGGAAGAAAACACTGTGAGTTTAAACACTGAATATTCAGTTATAACTTTCCAGAAAAAAACAAGTGTTTGTGATATTTGTTTCTATAACTTTGAATAAACATGAGAAAAAAGAAAATTGAGCTAAAATTGCACAACTGTGTTGTTTTGAAATGAAGTGTTTATCTCAGCGAAGGAATCTTTAGGAAATCTAAACTGAACATTTATAGCAAAAAAACTGAAAGCTGCACATGAGAAGATGAAAATAAGAGATAAACGTGACAACATGAGACAGTTCATCTCAACAATACCACAAACTATGACCTCAGTTTAAACTCAGTGTAAACACTGTTGTGTTGTTTTCCACAGGTGCGTAACGATGAAGACGTCGGTACAGTGAACTATGAAAACATCGGAGAACCTTCTGTTTCCTTCCAACTCCGCTGATCATCAACAGAAATGACTCCACTGCTGTTAAACATCATCTCATCACGTTTTACACGAGTAGGAAACAGAATCAGCAAATATTTGTACTACTTTTGATGTCTTTGTGTTTTCTTACCAACATGACGATGTGTTTTTTATGACAAGTTGTTTCTATTTCAAGCTGAAATTTTGAGAAAGAAGTTCAAGTCTGGATTTTCTCTCATATTAAGAAGCAAAATGTTTTAAATCTGCATTTAAATCAGAACACAACAGCTGGATTTGACATTTATCTAACAAGAAATATAGCTTATAACAACTATTTTATTCTTATTTTTGTAGCCCAGGTAAAAACATGCATAAATCAAGGTTTAATAAATAGTTTGATACAATAAATAAATGAATACAGTTTATTAAACAGTAAGGTTAAACTACATATTTCATTTGTGTGATCAAATGTAAAGTTCATGGATAAGAATGTTAAAAGTGAATTGATGTATTTGATGTTTTCCTTTTTTAATAGAAGCAGTTGATTTGATTGAGTGATTTCTGTCGATAGAGGTGTATGAGGTCACATGATTGTGGCAACGTTTGTGGACATGGTGAGAGGATGAGGAAGAGAGAGAGGTTAGTGAGCAAAGCGGTGTCTTGGTGTAGTTTTGCCAAAGTGGTCAGGAAAAGTAGAATATTTCCCTAAATCTTGAATTATCAGCAAGATAATCTGGAGGACTTCCTGTTAGAGAAGTAGCAGTGAACTTCCACACAAAGTTTGATATCTGTGACCTGATTCTGCTCCTTAATTCAGCCAGTAGTTAATTAGCCTCGTGGACGGACTGCAGCCTGCTGCTCTCTCACCCAGCTCCACTCAGTGGCTTCGTCTGGACCGTTTGTGACGGTGAACCGAGAGATGACCACCAGGTGGCGCTCTGAGCTACACGGGAAGGCTCAGAGCTCCTCTGGCAACGCTGGATAACCACCCCGCTCCATGAATATACCCCCCTCCATCATCCTGCTGTGGACTGTCTGCTGGACTGCATTACTTCAGGAAAGGTACCAGACTGTCTCATTTGTTTTTGCTCAGTTGAGTGAAGCGACCGTGAAGTTTTTGGTCTGCAGGAGCCCGAGCATCGAACCAGGCCTGCAATGTTTGTTATTTTTAAAGGTAAATTTGCCGCCTTAGATAAGTATTATTAGTGGGGTGTGCATGTGTGTTTGTGTATCACGGTCATAGTGAAAAGTTCTTTGGTTTAAAGCTGCATAGTGTAACAAAAAGTCAAGAACACACTTATTTTCCTTTTTTTAATATGATTCATTTGCCTTATATTAAAATGGGAAACTATTGTGTTTAATTTTAAAACGGTTTCTGGGTGTGTTTATTACCTTCAAAGGTTAAAGGGTTAGTACACGTATTTAGTAGCTACATTGTTATATCAGTCTGTTAAGTTCTATCTGTGAGCTAATTAGTTATCCGAACCCAATTAAATTAAGTAAAGAACTCGGGGCCCTATCTACCGACTTGGACAGTAGACGGGCGACATTTTATTCAATTTTTTTGGCTTCCTGTTGCAACATGTAGCTCTGAGGTTAAGATTCACTGCTTCTTTTTAAAGTGTTTTCAGTGTAAAGATTTTAACTGAATTTAATGTAGAATATTTGACTTTAAAGAGCTTCATGTCTGAATGTTATCTGTAAAAAAAAAATGTCTTTTCTACGGCTGATGATGTAAAATTCCTGAATATAAAAATTCCTCATTTCCTCTTTCACAGTGTGTTTTGTAGTTCTGTCTCAGACACCTCCAGACCACAGTACAAGTCTGTCATGGTTTTGTTCCTTGTGTTACTCCCTCCGGCCACCAGAGGTCCTCAGAGTCTCAGGACCTCCGGTGGATCTCCTCTGATTGGAGCTCCAACACGACTCCTAAAGCTCACTGACTGTATATAAAAGTGTTCATAGCTTCCGGGTCTGAAAACTGAGGCCGATGCGGAAGTGTCTTAAGCTGCAACACCACCGAGTGCCACTAGAGGTCAGCTCCAAAAAGCCTCCATTGACTCCCATTCAACTCGTTTCCCGAAATTCTGAGTCAATCAAATTTCTCAAGTTATCTCGCTGTTGTTAGATGAAGTCAATCCTTCTTATTAGTTGTCTGGAGGTCCATCTGAAAGTAATCCCTCATTCATTTTTAAATCAGCTTCAAAAAGCAGTGCTTTTGGGGGTGTGTCTGTTTGATTGACAGGCCTGTGGTGCAGTCATGTTACAGCCATCGTTCGGGGGGACGTAGCATAGTCGGGTTTCCAATCAGATCGAGTCAGATCCACCTTTGGCTCCTCCCCCCAGCCCGTCCAAATATGGTCATTTGCCTGCTCCAAACCAGGGGATGATAACACAGCAACTTAAATTAATATCCTGTAGGACGCAGGTAAAGTTCAGCAGAAATGAAGACATGAAGCGTTCAGTTCTTCTTCCAGATTGCATCTGAGGAGTGAGCGGGAGTCTCTCCTGAAAGCAACCTGCTCCGGTGTCAACAGTTCCTTCTGAAGCGCTGCAATTCTTTACTTTCCCTCTGGACAGTCCATGTGTTTAAATTACATTCTGTCATTATTACTTCAATTCCTAAATTCATGTTTTACATATTAAGTCACTAAAAATAAAACAATGACGAAAGAAATCAGAGTAACATAAATGTGGTGACATTTTTGGGTGTGCCATATTAACTTCCTCTGTTCTCTGGCTGATTAAGAAATTGTCCGTTGTTACATTACTGGAAAACATTGGATATAAAAGTTCACAAAATACATAAACGTTAAAAGATGGAAGACGCTTCACAATGTTTAGGGAGAATTTAAATTAAAATCTTGAATTCATTTAACTATTTAGAATAGAAAACATAGACTGAAGTCACTATGAGGAAGTGACAGTTCAGTCTTCGCAGGAAGGAGAAACTATGTTCATCTTAAAGAAGAAGTTACAACAGTGATTGTGTCATTTGTGAAGTTGAGAACAAGAGAGACAGAAGCAGGATGGCTGCGTTCAAATGGAGTCAAATGTCTTTATTTCTGGTGCTGATGCTTCAGTTTACAGGTAAGAATTCATATCAGAAACCTTCAAATACAAATATTCTTCCTTCAACTGAGACAGATACGATTTGTTTGTAACTTGATGAGTTTAATTGATTCTTGTTTTTACAGCCATCTTCATGTTACAGTTTGTCACATTTCTCTCTCTTCTCCTCGACAGCAACAGCTGGACAACATCTGTCTCTCTTCACTATCAAAGGACATGATGTCACTTTGCCTTGTGGAAATGTGATACCTGGTCAACATAACTGACATCACTGACTGGATGTTCGTTAATTCAGAGAGCATCGTGGTTGCACAGCTGATTAATCGCGGGCAGATTGGACCGGATGTTGGATCTAAATCAGACAGACTGAGTGTTACATCGAACTGTTCTCTGGTTATAAAGAACGTCACAGATGAAGATGTTGGTTATTACATCTGCAGACAGTTCAAACCAGGACAAGAAAAAATAGACTTCGATGTTTATCCATCTGTTGTTAAGAGTGAGTATTTATTACATCATTGTGTTTTCAGATCAAACTGTCGGAACAAAATACAGAAAAAAATGACAATAATTCTGACTTTATTGATCAAGTTCATTTAACCTTTGTTTTCTTTCTCAACACATCTTCAACAGTAACTGACTATGAAGTCAATGGGACAGTCACCTTGGACTGCTACGTGTTGTCACATAACCACTGCAGATACAGAGCGGAGTGGGTGAACACCTCCCCGGACATGAAGACATTATCATATCCGTGTAATGCCATTGTGACATTTACAACATCTCCTGTTGATCAGAAGTCAGAATTTTATAAGTTATTGAAGTGTAAAGTGAGACATGTTGACACTGAAGAAGAGAAGCTGTTTTCCTTCAGTCATCAGACGTCAGGTGAGAAAATGGTTTAAAATCATCTTACTGATGTTTAATTACATAAAACACTTGTTGAAGTTTAAATATCAGCAGTTTGTGTCCTCTGTTGTTGTTGTCAAGGTAACATGAAGTATGTTCTTACCGTCCAGTTATTTTGTTCTGTTGTTGTTTACATTTTTTCAGATGAAGATTCAACAAAGACAACAATCAGACCAACAATTCAACCAACTGTAACAAACACAACAATCACACCAACAATTCAACCAACTGCAACAAAGACAACAATCAGACCAACAATTCAACCAACTGCAACAAAGACAACAATCAGACCAACAATTCAACCAACTGCAACAAAGGAAATAAACACATCACCAGGTAGAAACAATACAAATGTAATATTTCAGGAAATCCCGGATGGAATTTTTTTTTAGATTTGGCACAAATGTTCACTTGGTCTTCAGGATGTATTGATTTTTCACATTAGGTACAAATGTTCACTTAAACTCAGATGAACTGAATAGATTTTGGTGATCAAAGGTCAAAGGTCAAAGTCACTGTGACCTCTCGTCCATCTTTTCCACTCATTACATTTTTGTGAACGAGAAATCTCATAAACGCCCTGAGAGAATATTTTTTCAAATTTGGGACCAACATTAACTTTGGTGGTAAAAGGTAACTGTGACCTCACAAAACCCAATTATGGCCATAACTCATTAATTCATACATTAATTAACACAATATTTCACACATTTCTAACAGGATAATATGACTATTATTTTGTTCTGTCTATTATTCACAACAACATGTAACAACAACTGTATTTATCACCTTTGAAAACATTTCATTTTCTGAACAGAAAAAAATAAACCTGAAGCCCAAATGTTTCTTTATTGATTTCAGGTTTTCCATATTTGATGTGGTGCATCGTCGTGTCTTTGGGTTTTGCAGCACTCGTGATATCTGTTGTTACAGTCAACATTTGGACAAGAATTAAAGGTGAGAACGTTCACAGAGGAAACTTTTCTACACAAAAACTTCTGATAAACCTGAAGTTAGTTTTTCTGTGGAAGCAAAAGTCGACTCTTTATTTTGTCTTTTTGTCTTTTCAGGAAACCAAAACCAGAAGGAAGAAAACACTGTGAGTTTAAACACTGAATATTCAGTTATAACTTTCCAGAAAAAAACAAGTGTTTGTGATATTTGTTTCTATAACTTTGAATAAACATGAGAAAAAAGATTGTTGAGCTAAAATTGCACAACTGTCTTGTTTTGAAATGAAGTGTTTATCTCAGTGAAGGAATCTTTAGGAAATCTAAACTGAACATTTATAGCAAAAAAACTGAAAGCTGCACATGAGAAGATGAAAATAAGAGATAAACGTGACAACATGAGACAGTTCATCTCAACAATACCACAAACTATGACCTCAGTTTAAACTCAGTGTAAACACTGTTGTGTTGTTTTCCACAGGTGCGTAACGATGAAGACGTCGGTACAGTGAACTATGAAAACATCGGAGAACCTTCTGTTTCCTTCCAACTCCGCTGATCATCAACAGAAATGACTCCACTGCTGTTAAACATCATCTCATCACGTTTTACACGAGTAGGAAACAGAATCAGCAAATATTTGTACTACTTTTGATGTCTTTGTGTTTTCTTACCAACATGACGATGTGTTTTTTATGACAAGTTGTTTCTATTTCAAGCTGAAATTTTGAGAAAGAAGTTCAAGTCTGGATTTTCTCTCATATTAAGAAGCAAAATGTTTTAAATCTGCATTTAAATCAGAACACAACAGCTGGATTTGACATTTATCTAACAAGAAATATAGCTTATAACAACTATTTTATTCTTATTTTTGTAGCCCAGGTAAAAACATGCATAAATCAAGGTTTAATAAATAGTTTGATACAATAAATAAATGAATACAGTTTATTAAACAGTAAGGTTAAACTATATATTTCATTTGTGTGATCAAATGTAAAGTTCATGGATAAGAATGTTAAAAGTGAATTGATGTATTTGATGTTTTCCTTTTTTAATAGAAGCAGTTGATTTGATTGAGTGATTTCTGTCGATAGAGGTGTATGAGGTCACATGATTGTGGCAACGTTTGTGGACATGGTGAGAGGATGAGGAAGAGAGAGAGGTTAGTGAGCAAAGCGGTGTCTTGGTGTAGTTTTGCCAAAGTGGTCAGGAAAAGTAGAATATTTCCCTAAATCTTGAATTATCAGCAAGATAATCTGGAGGACTTCCTGTTAGAGAAGTAGCAGTGAACTTCCACACAAAGTTTGATATCTGTGACCTGATTCTGCTCCTTAATTCAGCCAGTAGTTAATTAGCCTCGTGGACGGACTGCAGCCTGCTGCTCTCTCACCCAGCTCCACTCAGTGGCTTCGTCTGGACCGTTTGTGACGGTGAACCGAGAGATGACCACCAGGTGGCGCTCTGAGCTACACGGGAAGGCTCAGAGCTCCTCTGGCAACGCTGGATAACCACCCCGCTCCATGAATATACCCCCCTCCATCATCCTGCTGTGGACTGTCTGCTGGACTGCATTACTTCAGGAAAGGTACCAGACTGTCTCATTTGTTTTTGCTCAGTTGAGTGAAGCGACCGTGAAGTTTTTGGTCTGCAGGAGCCCGAGCATCGAACCAGGCCTGCAATGTTTGTTATTTTTAAAGGTAAATTTGCCGCCTTAGATAAGTATTATTAGTGGGGTGTGCATGTGTGTTTGTGTATCACGGTCATAGTGAAAAGTTCTTTGGTTTAAAGCTGCATAGTGTAACAAAAAGTCAAGAACACACTTATTTTCCTTTTTTTAATATGATTCATTTGCCTTATATTAAAATGGGAAACTATTGTGTTTAATTTTAAAACGGTTTCTGGGTGTGTTTATTACCTTCAAAGGTTAAAGGGTTAGTACACGTATTTAGTAGCTACATTGTTATATCAGTCTGTTAAGTTCTATCTGTGAGCTAATTAGTTATCCGAACCCAATTAAATTAAGTAAAGAACTCGGGGCCCTATCTACCGACTTGGACAGTAGACGGGCGACATTTTATTCAATTTTTTTGGCTTCCTGTTGCAACATGTAGCTCTGAGGTTAAGATTCACTGTTTCTTTTTAAAGTGTTTTCAGTGTAAAGATTTTAACTGAATTTAATGTAGAATATTTGACTTTAAAGAGCTTCATGTCTGAATGTTATCTGTAAAAAAAAAATGTCTTTTCTACGGCTGATGATGTAAAATTCCTGAATATAAAAATTCCTCATTTCCTCTTTCACAGTGTGTTTTGTAGTTCTGTCTCAGACACCTCCAGACCACAGTACAAGTCTGTCATGGTTTTGTTCCTTGTGTTACTCCCTCCGGCCACCAGAGGTCCTCAGAGTCTCAGGACCTCCGGTGGATCTCCTCTGATTGGAGCTCCAACACGACTCCTAAAGCTCACTGACTGTATATAAAAGTGTTCATAGCTTCCGGGTCTGAAAACTGAGGCCGATGCGGAAGTGTCTTAAGCTGCAACACCACCGAGTGCCACTAGAGGTCAGCTCCAAAAAGCCTCCATTGACTCCCATTCAACTCGTTTCCCGAAATTCTGAGTCAATCAAATTTCTCAAGTTATCTCGCTGTTGTTAGATGAAGTCAATCCTTCTTATTAGTTGTCTGGAGGTCCATCTGAAAGTAATCCCTCATTCATTTTTAAATCAGCTTCAAAAAGCAGTGCTTTTGGGGGTGTGTCTGTTTGATTGACAGGCCTGTGGTGCAGTCATGTTACAGCCATCGTTCGGGGGGACGTAGCATAGTCGGGTTTCCAATCAGATCGAGTCAGATCCACCTTTGGCTCCTCCCCCCAGCCCGTCCAAATATGGTCATTTGCCTGCTCCAAACCAGGGGATGATAACACAGCAACTTAAATTAATATCCTGTAGGACGCAGGTAAAGTTCAGCAGAAATGAAGACATGAAGCGTTCAGTTCTTCTTCCAGATTGCATCTGAGGAGTGAGCGGGAGTCTCTCCTGAAAGCAACCTGCTCCGGTGTCAACAGTTCCTTCTGAAGCGCTGCAATTCTTTACTTTCCCTCTGGACAGTCCATGTGTTTAAATTACATTCTGTCATTATTACTTCAATTCCTAAATTCATGTTTTACATATTAAGTCACTAAAAATAAAACAATGACGAAAGAAATCAGAGTAACATAAATGTGGTGACATTTTTGGGTGTGCCATATTAACTTCCTCTGTTCTCTGGCTGATTAAGAAATTGTCCGTTGTTACATTACTGGAAAACATTGGATATAAAAGTTCACAAAATACATAAACGTTAAAAGATGGAAGACGCTTCACAATGTTTAGGGAGAATTTAAATTAAAATCTTGAATTCATTTAACTATTTAGAATAGAAAACATAGACTGAAGTCACTATGAGGAAGTGACAGTTCAGTCTTCGCAGGAAGGAGAAACTATGTTCATCTTAAAGAAGAAGTTACAACAGTGATTGTGTCATTTGTGAAGTTGAGAACAAGAGAGACAGAAGCAGGATGGCTGCGTTCAAATGGAGTCAAATGTCTTTATTTCTGGTGCTGATGCTTCAGTTTACAGGTAAGAATTCATATCAGAAACCTTCAAATACAAATATTCTTCCTTCAACTGAGACAGATACGATTTGTTTGTAACTTGATGAGTTTAATTGATTCTTGTTTTTACAGCCATCTTCATGTTACAGTTTGTCACATTTCTCTCTCTTCTCCTCGACAGCAACAGCTGGACAACATCTGTCTCTCTTCACTATCAAAGGACATGATGTCACTTTGCCTTGTGGAAATGTGATACCTGGTCAACATAACTGACATCACTGACTGGATGTTCGTTAATTCAGAGAGCATCGTGGTTGCACAGCTGATTAATCGCGGGCAGATTGGACCGGATGTTGGATCTAAATCAGACAGACTGAGTGTTACATCGAACTGTTCTCTGGTTATAAAGAACGTCACAGATGAAGATGTTGGTTATTACATCTGCAGACAGTTCAAACCAGGACAAGAAAAAATAGACTTCGATGTTTATCCATCTGTTGTTAAGAGTGAGTATTTATTACATCATTGTGTTTTCAGATCAAACTGTCGGAACAAAATACAGAAAAAAATGACAATAATTCTGACTTTATTGATCAAGTTCATTTAACCTTTGTTTTCTTTCTCAACACATCTTCAACAGTAACTGACTATGAAGTCAATGGGACAGTCACCTTGGACTGCTACGTGTTGTCACATAACCACTGCAGATACAGAGCGGAGTGGGTGAACACCTCCCCGGACATGAAGACATCATCATATCCGTGTAATGCCATTGTGACATTTACAACATCTCCTGTTGATCAGAAGTCAGAATTTTATAAGTTATTGAAGTGTAAAGTGAGACATGTTGACACTGAAGAAGAGAAGCTGTTTTCCTTCAGTCATCAGACGTCAGGTGAGAAAATGGTTTAAAATCATCTTACTGATGTTTAATTACATAAAACACTTGTTGAAGTTTAAATATCAGCAGTTTGTGTCCTCTGTTGTTGTTGTCAAGGTAACATGAAGTATGTTCTTACCGTCCAGTTATTTTGTTCTGTTGTTGTTTACATTTTTTCAGATGAAGATTCAACAAAGACAACAATCAGACCAACAATTCAACCAACTGTAACAAACACAACAATCACACCAACAATTCAACCAACTGCAACAAAGACAACAATCAGACCAACAATTCAACCAACTGCAACAAAGACAACAATCAGACCAACAATTCAACCAACTGCAACAAAGGAAATAAACACATCACCAGGTAGAAACAATACAAATGTAATATTTCAGGAAATCCCGGATGGAATTTTTTTTTAGATTTGGCACAAATGTTCACTTGGTCTTCAGGATGTATTGATTTTTCACATTAGGTACAAATGTTCACTTAAACTCAGATGAACTGAATAGATTTTGGTGATCAAAGGTCAAAGGTCAAAGTCACTGTGACCTCTCGTCCATCTTTTCCACTCATTACATTTTTGTGAACGAGAAATCTCATAAACGCCCTGAGAGAATATTTTTTCAAATTTGGGACCAACATTAACTTTGGTGGTAAAAGGTAACTGTGACCTCACAAAACCCAATTATGGCCATAACTCATTAATTCATACATTAATTAACACAATATTTCACACATTTCTAACAGGATAATATGACTATTATTTTGTTCTGTCTATTATTCACAACAACATGTAACAACAACTGTATTTATCACCTTTGAAAACATTTCATTTTCTGAACAGAAAAAAATAAACCTGAAGCCCAAATGTTTCTTTATTGATTTCAGGTTTTCCATATTTGATGTGGTGCATCGTCGTGTCTTTGGGTTTTGCAGCACTCGTGATATCTGTTGTTACAGTCAACATTTGGACAAGAATTAAAGGTGAGAACGTTCACAGAGGAAACTTTTCTACACAAAAACTTCTGATAAACCTGAAGTTAGTTTTTCTGTGGAAACGAAAGTCGACTCTTTATTTTGTCTTTTTGTCTTTTCAGGAAACCAAAACCAGAAGGAAGAAAACACTGTGAGTTTAAACACTGAATATTCAGTTATAACTTTCCAGAAAAAAACAAGTGTTTGTGATATTTGTTTCTATAACTTTGAATAAACATGAGAAAAAAGATTGTTGAGCTAAAATTGCACAACTGTCTTGTTTTGAAATGAAGTGTTTATCTCAGCGAAGGAATCTTTAGGAAATCTAAACTGAACATTTATAGCAAAAAAACTGAAAGCTGCACATGAGAAGATGAAAATAAGAGATAAACGTGACAACATGAGACAGTTCATCTCAACAATACCACAAACTATGACCTCAGTTTAAACTCAGTGTAAACACTGTTGTGTTGTTTTCCACAGGTGCGTAACGATGAAGACGTCGGTACAGTGAACTATGAAAACATCGGAGAACCTTCTGTTTCCTTCCAACTCCGCTGATCATCAACAGAAATGACTCCACTGCTGTTAAACATCATCTCATCACGTTTTACACGAGTAGGAAACAGAATCAGCAAATATTTGTACTACTTTTGATGTCTTTGTGTTTTCTTACCAACATGACGATGTGTTTTTTATGACAAGTTGTTTCTATTTCAAGCTGAAATTTTGAGAAAGAAGTTCAAGTCTGGATTTTCTCTCATATTAAGGAGCAAAATGTTTTAAATCTGCATTTAAATCAGAACACAACAGCTGGATTTGACATTTATCTAACAAGAAATATAGCTTATAATAACTATTTTATTCTTATTGTATTTTATTTTTTTGGCTTCCTGTTGCAACATGTAGCTCTGAGATTAAGATTCACTGCTTCTTTTTAAAGTGTTTTCAGTGTAAAGATTTTAACTGAATTTAATGTAAAATATTTGACTTTAATGAGCTTCATGTCTAAATGTTATCTGTAAAAAAAATGTCTTTTCTACGGCTGATGATGTAAAATTCCTGAATATAAAAATTCCTCATTTCCTCTTTTACAGTGTGTTTTGTAGTTCTGTCTCAGACACCTCCAGACCACAGTACAAGTCTGTCATGGTTTTGTTCCTTGTGTTACTCCCTCCGGCCACCAGAGGTCCTCAGTCTCTCAGGACCTCTGGTGGATCTCCTCTGATTGGAGCGTCAACGACTCCTAAATCCTCAGATAGCATTACTGGACCGAAGGTTCATGTCTGCAGCGAGTCAAACAGACTCTGATGAAACATGTTGAACTGCTACGACACGTTTTCACAAGTTGGATGGTGGGACGCTTAAAGACGGTTCAGTCAGACGCTCATTAATGTGAGAAGCATTTGTGTTTCTGATGTTTATCTGGTCCTCGTTAGTAAAACCAACCTGCAGATCTCTTCTGCTGTTCAACCCACATTCTCACCACAAACACTTCCTCTTTAGTTTTCAGAGAAAGTTACTTCATAGATATAAATATGAACCAACACTAAAATATCTCATCTATGTTGTTATTCAGCTGCTGCAGCTTCACCGTGTTTCATCACAGACTTCAGTGGTTTGCTGGTTTATGTTTGCCGTCAAACTTCACCATGAAAACGGAGTTTTCTTATAATAAACTCTGAAAAAGACGAGCTGCGTCGACGGTAACATTTATCTGAAAGAACGATTCTCACATTCAACTTCCTCTTTTTCTTTGGTTGATCAATTTTCCACTGCAGCCCACACAAACAAACACGGGAGAAAATACAGTCAGCTAAATGCATGAAAGTTAAAATGTTAAAAAGTTTTTATTCTTTTGATCTCAACACGTAAATGTTAAGAAATTTAACATAAATATCTAAAAAGATTTCAAGGAGTGGCAGAAGAGAGAAAACGTTGCTAAAGTCACTATGAGGAAGTGACAGTTCAGTCTTCACAGGAAGGAGAAACTATATTTATATTAAAGAAGAAGTTACAACAGTGATTGTGTCATTTGTGAAGTTGAGAACAAGAGAGACAGAAGCAGGATGGCTGCGTTCAAATGGAGTCAAATGTCTTTATTTCTGGTGCTGATGCTTCAGTTTACAGGTAAGAATTCATATCAGAAACCTTCAAATACAAATATTCTTCCTTCAACTGAGACGGATACGATTTGTTTGTAACTTGATGAGTTTAATTGATTCTTGTTTTTACAGCCATCTTCATGTTACAGTTTGTCACATTTCTCTCTCTTCTCCTCGACAGCAACAGCTGGACAACATCTGTCTCTCTTCACTATCAAAGGACATGATGTCACTTTGCCTTGTGAAAATGTGATACCTGGTCAACATAACTGTGACATCACTAACTGGCTGTTCGTTCATTCAAATAGAAGATCAGCGGTACATCTGATTAAACTCGGTCAGATTGGACTAAATGTTGGATCTAAATCAGACAGACTGAGTGTTACATCGAACTGTTCTCTGGTTATAAAGAACGTCACAGATGAAGATGTTGGTTTTTACACCTGCAGACAGTTCAAACCAGGACAAAGAGAAACAGACTTTGATATTAATCTGTCTGTTGTTAAGAGTGAGTATTTATTACATCATTGTGTTTTCAGATCAAACTGTCGGAACAAAATACAGAAAAAATGACAATAATTCTGACTTTATTGATCAAGTTCATTTAACCTTTGTTGTCTTTCTCAACACATCATCAACAGTAATTCACTATGAAGTGGACGAGACAGTCAACTTGGACTGCTCTGTGTTGACATATGGACAATGCAGATATACAGTAGAGTGGGTGAACACCTCCCCGGACATGAAGACATCATCATATCAGTGTTCTACCAACGTGAAATTTACAACATCTCATGTTGATCAGAAGTCAGAGTTTTATAAGTTATTGAAGTGTAACGTGAGACATGTTGAAACTAAAGAAGAGAAGCTGTTTTCCTTCAGTCATCAGACGTCAGGTGAGAAAACTGTTTAAAATCATCTCACTGATGTTTAATTACACAAAACACTTTTTGAAGTTTAAATATCAGCAGTTTGTGTCCTCTGTTGTCGTCAAGGTAACATGAAGTACGTTCTCACTGTACAGTTATTTTATTCTGTTGTTGTTTACATTTTTTCAGATGAAGATTCAACAAAGACAACAATCAGACCAACAATTCAACCAACTGCAACAAAGGAAATAAACACACCACCAGGTAGAAACAATACAAACGTAATATTTCAGGAAATCCCAGATGGAATTTTGTAATTAAATTAAACCAAAAACAGAAACAAGCCCAACGGTAGCAACTGAATACGTTTTTCATACTTTGACGTCTAAAGTCTGAGCGACTTCAAACATTTATCAACTCAGTGCCGCTAGCTGCGTTTAACATTTTGAAACTGTCTCTCTTCAGGTTTGTCGTGGTGGTACATCGCTGTTCTTGTAGCTTTAGCTGCTCTCTTAATAATTCTGGTGGCGGTCGTCATATGGAAGAAAAATAAAAGTGAGAACATTCACTGATTCAATTTTTATCCTTAAAAAGTTGTCATGAAGGAGACTTAACAAAGCAGAAGCTGAACTCAACTCTTCGTTTGTGTTTTGCAGGATATAAAACACAAAAGGAAGAAAACACAGTGAGTTTAAACACTGAATAATTCAAATACTTATATTATATGGTAATTTTAGAATAACGGTTTGGGATAATTGTGGAGTTTCTTATTCGCAATCAACTTGAAACCTGAAAGTGGTGTCAACAAACACGGTCAAAAGATCCGTAGAGAATACAAACAAGAAAAACAACAAGAACAACAGTGTGCTAATTATAGTCGTGTCATCAACGAATTCTTGTACGCAGTATTTTGGATTCCGCGATTTACCTTTACTGAGAACGCAGACGTAGCTTATGTTGCGTTTACTGTAAGATGCTTTCTGGATGTAACTCGCCTTTTCTTTCTCAGGTGCAGAGTTTAAACCCTGTGGAGACGTCGTCTGGTCCGGAAGAACATCAGGTCACGGTGAGATCCCACATCCACCGAGAAAAACAACCGTTATACTCCCTGTTATATCGCTACCTGGTATCACGGCAAAGCGTGAAATAGACACGCTTTTGGGCTGTTCTTTTTGGTAACCCATACAAAGTTTTTATTTTTCCCAAACCTCAATCAGATGTTTTAGCTAAAAGTAAAATTTTCCTGTAAATCACGCATGAAATAAGTTTAATTTTCGTCCACAACAGGAAAACGTGTAACTTTCACACGTAGACGGCGCAAAGCGTGACTATCTCACGTTTTGCCGTAGTGGACCAACGTGACGATTTCACGCTATGTCGTGATTCGTACAAACGGTCCACGAGTTTTTGGTTACAACCTGGGAAGTCGTGTGCACCGTATGCTTGGCGTTGTACTGTTTAAGTCGTAAAAATATTGTTGCTAGGCAACGACAACGCAAACGGCATCTAGACGCCGTGGAGGCAAACAATTTAGCAAGCTAACAACAGAAGCTAACAGAAAATGTAAAGTCACAAAAGGAAAAGATGAGGCCGTTGGGAAGATCAGCATTTTCCTCAGACGTCGGCTATTTCCTAAGTTACGAAGACAAACTCTACGTGACTAAAATTACAATATATTAGCTTAAAATCATATGAAAAATGAACTTCCATGGCGTCTGACTTTTCTGTAAACGTCAGCAAACACGTCACAACTCGTGAACTCGACGCTTACGGAAAATTTAGAGTTCCGTCGTCATGAATACCACAAGAGGGCGCCGTTCATACGCGTCCGTGGAAAATACGACCCAGATTGAACGCGACATTTGTTTTCTGATCTTTGTCTGAGTGTTACGTTTAACTTCCTCCCACCAGAGAGAAGAGGAAGGATGACTTATCAAAATGATGATGAGTTTCCGCTGTGCTGAAGTGTTTTCAGAATCATTTGGTTGTCTTTAAATGTGCAGGTGGATGCTGAGGAAGGTGTTTCCTACGCCTCCATCAGCTACTCCAGGAAGGACGACCGCAAAGCCCGGGTGAGTCATCCGTGGGAGAGACTGTGTTGAAATAATGACTTTCAAAACTCCCGTCAGGTTATGTTTACGTGTACGAAACGCTGCGATGTTTCCTTCTAGGTCCGTGACGACCAAAAAGAAGAAGACGAAGGCGACTCTGTGACCTACAGCACCGTGAAAGCCTCCTCGGCTGGAGTTTCATCTGATCCCGGCAACCTTTACGCTTCTGTCAACAAACCCAACAAATAAGATGTAACACGTTAATATGTTGTTTTTATCAACGTTACGTGATCGTTTGGATTATAGATTTAGATTTTTAATGTGAAACAATTGATTGGAAAGTGGTGTCTGTCATAGAGGACACAAGGTATGAAGGTGTTTAGCCCTTTAAAAAAAGTGTCTCATTCTTTGTCTGTCACTGATTATTGGAAACTGAAGATTGGACATGCAGCCATCAGGAGAGTTGAGACTCCCTCTAGAGGCCAAGAGTGTGAATAAACAGGGCAAACACACTCTTTCTACTGTTTACTCACCGGGACAACATTATTGTTTTGTAAATATATTTTCTTGTTTTTTATGCTTTATTGTTTTAAATGTGCTTAAAATTTTAAATATATTTAAATGTTGCTCTCTGTTTATTTAATATTATTACTCACATCTTCTGTTTTCTGTGCTTTGTTGTTGAAAATTCCTTCAACATTCAAAATGTATTTCCTTGTTTGTTTAACTTCTGTTTATTGAGATTGTTTTTTGCGATGGGCTTCATGGATTGAGAACAAAATGGACCCAGAATTTTGTGCTAGAGACCCCTGGTAATACCAGAACTGGTTATTATGATATAGCAAGTTGTTATGTTGAGTCATGATGATGATCATATTTAGATATGGGGATTATTTTGGACAGCAGTCTGTCAGGATCCCTGTCTGACCCTGTGTTTTGACCTTTGTTTCCCCAGATCTCCTCTCTTCATGTGTGCTGTCATTCCCATGTTTATTGTGGTGTGCCATGTGCTTTGTGTTTTGGTCTGTGTCTCTCCACTTCCTGTCTCCAGAAACCTCCCATGGCCACGCCCCTGATCATTCTGAGCAGCTGCTGACAATCCAGCTGATTACCAGCTGCAGGTTGACACACCGGTTCCTCATCCCACTAATCACCTCCCGACACCATATCAACCCTGGTCCTGCAGTCCTGGGTTGTCGGTCCATCCTGTCTGCTACGTCCACTCACCCGCAACCTGTCGCCAGTAATACGTCCTGTCCTGTCCTGTCGGACTACCTCTATCCAGCCTGCTAGCCTGCCTCGGACTCATCCTTCACCAGTAAATAAAGTCTGTTCTGTACCTGAACTCCATTTTGGGTCCAATCCTGCCGCACCACATAACAGAGGGGTTAATGAGCAAAGGGGTGTCTTGGTGTAGTTTTACCAAAGTGGTCAGGAAAAGTAGAATATTTCTTCAAGTCTTGAATTATCAGCAAGATAATGAGGAGGAGATCGGGTGAAAAGACTTTAGTCACGTGACCACCTGTGTACAAAATGAAGACTGTTTTTGAACTTTGACCCGAGTCTGTGTCTGCGTTCGGGTCCGTTCCAAACTCACCTCGCAACAGGACGTGTCTGTTTGATTGACAGGTCTGTGGTGCAGTTACGGCTATCGGTGGGCGGGACGTAGGTTTCCAATCAGAACCAGTCAGATCCACCGCTAGCTCCTCCCCCAGCTCGTCCAAATATGGTCACTTCCTGCTTCAAACTGCTTCGAACTATCAAGCCAGCTGGTCACCACTTGCTAAATCCTCAGATAGCATTACTGGACCGAAGGTTCATGTCTGCAGCGAGTCAAACAGACTCTGATGAAACATGTTGAACTGCTACGACACGTTTTCACAAGTTGGATGGTGGGACGCTTAAAGACGGTTCAGTCAGACGCTCATTAATGTGAGAAGCATTTGTGTTTCTGATGTTTATCTGGTCCTCGTTAGTAAAACCAACCTGCAGATCTCTTCTGCTGTTCAACCCACATTCTCACCACCAACGCTTCCTCTTTAGTTTTCAGAGAAAATGTGGTTTCCTACAACCTCTATGTGGTAATTCTAGTGACATGATTAACTGCATCAGAAGGCAGCATTCAAAAAGATCTTTGAATTACTTGTCTAAATGGTATTAAATACGTTGGACATCCACCAAACCTGTCTATAGGATTTTGGAGAAGTCTGTTCATGTGCGTTCTGCCCACTGAAGCCACTGAATCAGGTGGACCTGGTTGGAGCTGTCGGAGGAGAAACTACGACACCAAAATTACACCGTACGGACGCATTTTTGAACAACACACCCTCCTTTTGCACCGTTCGGCCCATCTCGGAGCAGCTGGGTTCACGTTGCACAAAAGACAAGTCGCATTCACACGAACATTTATCTCAAGTGACGATCTTCACACCTTCAACTTCCTCTGTTCTCTGGCTGATTAAGAAATTGTCCGTTGTTACATTACTGGAAAACATTGGAAATAAAAAGAGTTCACAAAATACATAAACGTTAAAAGATGGAAGACGCTTCACAAAGTTTAGGGTGATTATTAGTTAATATCTTGAATTAATTGAACTATTCCAAATAGAAAACGTGGGCTGAAGTCACTATGAGGAAGTGACAGTTCAGTCTTCACAGGAAGGAGAAACTATATTTATATTAAAGAAGAAGTTACATCAGTGATTGTGTCATTTGTGAAGTTGAGAACAAGAGAGACAGAAGCAGGATGGCTGCGTTCAAATGGAGTCAAATGTCTTTATTTCTGGTGCTGATGCTTCAGTTTACAGGTAAGAATTCATATCAGAAACCTTCAAATACAAATATTCTTCCTTCAACTGAGACAGATACGATTTGTTTGTAACTTGATGAGTTTAATTGATTCTTGTTTTTACAGCCATCTTCATGTTACAGTTTGTCACATTTCTCTCTCTTCTCCTCGACAGCAACAGCTGGACAACATCTGTCTCTCTTCACTATCAAAGGACATGATGTCACTTTGCCTTGTGAAAATGTGATACCTGGTCAACATAACTGTGACATCACTGACTGGCTGTTCGTTAATTCAAATAGCAGATCAGCGGTAGAGCTGATTAAACTCGGTCAGATTGGACTAAATGTTGGATCTAAATCAGACAGACTGAGTGTTACATCGAACTGTTCTCTGGTTATAAAGAACGTCACAGATGAAGATGTTGGTTTTTACACCTGCAGAAAATACATACCAAGACAAAAAGAAACAGACTTTGATATTAATCTGTCTGTTGTTAAGAGTGAGTATTTATTACATCATTGTGTTTTCAGATCAAACTGTCAGAACAAAATACAGAAAAAATGACAATAATTCTGACTTTATTGATCAAGTTCATTTAACCTTTGTTGTCTTTCTCAACACATCTTCAACAGTAATTCACTATGAAGTGGACGAGACAGTCACCTTGGACTGCTCTGTGTTGACATATGGACAATGCAGATATACAGTAGAGTGGGTGAACACCTCCCCGGACATGAAGACATCATCATATCAGTGTTCTACCATCGTGACATTTACAACATCTCATGTTGATCAGAAGTCAGAGTTTTATAAGTTATTGAAGTGTAAAGTGAGACATGTTGTCACTAAAGAAGAGAAGCTGTTTTCCTTCAGTCATCAGACGTCAGGTGAGAAAACTGTTTAAAATCATCTCTGATGTTTAATTACATAAAACACTTGTTGAAGTTTAAATATCAGCAGTTTGTGTCCTCTGTTGTTGTCAAGGTAACATGAAGTACATTCTCACTGTACAGTTATTTTGTCCTGTTGTTGTTGTAACTTATCAGATGAAGATTCAACAAAGGAAATAAACACATCACCAGGTAGAAACAATACAAATGTAATATTTCAGGAAATCCCAGATGGAATTTTTTTTAGATTTGGCACAAATGTTCACTTGGTCTTCAGGATGTATTGATTCTTCACATTAGGCACAAATGTTCACTTAAACTCAGATGAACTGAATAGATTTTGGTGATCAAAGGTCAAAGGTCAAAGTCACTGTGACCTCTCGTCCATCTTTTCCACTCATTACATTTTTGTGAACGAAATATCTCATAAACGCCCTGAGAAAATATTTTTTTCAAATTTGGGACCAAAATTAACTTTGGTGGTAAAAGGTAACTGTGACCTCACAAAACACAATTATGGCCATAACTAATTCATTCATTCATTAATTAACACAATATTTCACACGTTTCTAACAGGATAATATGACTATTATTTTGTTCTGTCTATTATTCACAACAACATGTAACAACAACTGTATTTATCACCTTTGAAAACATTTCATTTTCTGAACAGAAAAAAATAAACCTGAAGCCCAAATGTTTCTTTATTGATTTCAGGTTTTCCATATTTGTTGAGGTGCATCGTCGTGTCTTTGGGTTTAGCAGCACTCGTGATATCTGTTGTTACAGTCAACATTTGGACAAGAATTAAAGGTGAGAACGTTCACAGAGGAAACTTTTCTACACAAAAACTTCTGATAAACCTGAAGTTAGTTTTTCTGTGGAAACGAAAGTCGACTCTTTATTTTGTCTTTTTGTCTTTTCAGGAAACCAAAACCAGAAGGAAGAAAACACTGTGAGTTTAAACACTGAATATTCAGTTATAACTTTCCAGAAAAAAACAAGTGTTTGTGATATTTGTTTCTATAACTTTGAATAAACATGAGAAAAAAGAAAATTGAGCTAAAATTGCACAACTGTGTTGTTTTGAAATGAAGTGTTTATCTCAGCGAAGGAATCTTTAGGAAATCTAAACTGAACATTTATAGCAAAAAAACTGAAAGCTGCACATGAGAAGATGAAAATAAGAGATAAACGTGACAACATGAGACAGTTCATCTCAACAATACCACAAACTATGACCTCAGTTTAAACTCAGTGTAAACAGTGTTGTGTTGTTTTCCACAGGTGCGTAACGATGAAGACGTCGGTACAGTGAACTATGAAAACATCGGAGAACCTTCTGTTTCCTTCCAACTCCGCTGATCATCAACAGAAATGACTCCACTGCTGTTAAACATCATCTCATCACGTTTTACACGAGTAGGAAACAGAATCAGCAAATATTTGTACTACTTTTTATGTCTTTGTGTTTTCTTACCAACATGATGATGTGTTTTTTATGACAAGTTGTTTCTATTTCAAGCTGAAATTTTGAGAAAGAAGTTCAAGTCTGGATTTTCTCTCATATTAAGGAGCAAAATGTTTTAAATCTGCATTTAAATCAGAACACAACAGCTGGATTTGACAACAAGAAATATAGCTTATAACAAATATTTTATTCTTATTGTATTTTATTGTATTTTTTTGGCTTCCTGTTGCAACATGTAGCTCTGAGATTAAGATTCACTGCTTTTTAAAGTGTTTTCAGTATAAAGATTTTAACTGAATTTAATGTAGAATATTTGACTTTAATGAGCTTCATGTCTTCATGTTATCTGTAAAAAAAATGTCTTTTCTACGGCTGATGATGTAAAATTCCTAATTATACAAATTCCTCATTTCCTCTTTCACAGTGTGTTTTGTAGTTCTGTCTCAGACACCTCCAGACCACAGTACAAGTCTGTCATGGTTTTGTTCCTTGTGTTACTCCCTCCGGCCACCAGAGGTCCTCAGTCTCTCAGGACCTCCGGTGGATCTCCTCTGATTGGAGCAACAACGACTGCTATATCATCAGATAGCATTACTGGACCGAAGGTTCATGTCTGCAGCGAGTCAAACAGACTCTGATGAAACATGTTGAACTGCTACGACACGTTTTCACAAGTTGGATGGTGGGACGCTTAAAGACGGTTCAGTCAGACGCTCATTAATGTGAGAAGCATTTGTGTTTCTGATGTTTATCTGGTCCTCGTTAGTAAAACCAACCTGCAGATCTCTTCTGCTGTTCAACCCACATTCTCACCACAAACACTTCCTCTTTAGTTTTCAGAGAAAGTTACTTCATAGATATAAATATGAACCAACACTAAAATATCTCATCTATGTTGTTATTCAGCTGCTGCAGCTTCACCGTGTTTCATCACAGACTTCAGTGGTTTGCTGGTTTATGTTTGCCGTCAAACTTCACCATGAAAACGGAGTTTTCTTAACATAAACTCTGAAAAAGACGAGCTGCGTCGACGGGAACATTTATCTGAAAGAACGATTCCCACATTCAACTTCCTCTTTTTCTTTGGTTGATCAATTTTCCACTGCAGCCCACACAAACAAACACGGGAGAAAATACAGTCAGCTAAATGCATCAAAGTTAAAATGTTAAGAAGTTTTCACTTTTTTGATCTCTACACATAAATGTTGATAAATTTAACGTAAATATCTTAAAAGATTTCAAGGAGTGGCAGAAGAGAGAAAACGTGGGCTGAAGTCACGATGAGGAAGTGACAGTTCATTCTTCACAGGAAGGAGAAACTATATTTATATTAAAGAAGAAGTTACAACAGTGATTGTGTCATTTGTGAAGTTGAGAACAAGAGAGACAGAAGCAGGATGGCTGCGTTCAAATGGAGTCAAATGTCTTTATTTCTGGTGCTGATGCTTCAGTTTACAGGTAAGAATTCATATCAGAAACCTTCAAATACAAATATTCTTCCTTCAACTGAGACAGATACGATTTGTTTGTAACTTGATGAGTTTAATTGAGTCTTGTTTTTACAGCCATCTTCATGTTACAGTTTGTCACATTTCTCTCTCTTCTCCTCGACAGCAACAGCTGGACAACATCTGTCTCTCTTCACTATCAAAGGACATGATGTCACTTTGCCTTGTGAAAATGTGATACCTGGTCAACATAACTGTGACATCACTAACTGGCTGTTCACTAATTCAAATAGAAGACCAGAGGTAGAGCTGATTAAACTCGGTCAGATTGGACTAAATGTTGGATCTAAATCAGACAGACTGAGTGTTACATCGAACTGTTCTCTGGTTATAAAGAACGTCACAGATGAAGATGTTGGTGTTTACACCTGCAGACAGTTCAAACCAGGACAAAGAGAAACAGACTTTGATATTAATCTGTCTGTTGTTAAGAGTGAGTATTTATTACATCATTGTGTTTTCAGATCAAACTGTCGGAACAAAATACAGAAAAAAATGACAATAATTCTGACTTTATTGATCAAGTTCATTTAACCTTTGTTGTCTTTCTCAACACATCTTCAACAGTAATTGACTATGAAGAGGACGAGACAGTCACCTTGGACTGCTCTGTGTTGACATATGGACAATGCAGATATACAGTAGAGTGGGTGAACACCTCCCCGGACATGATGACATCATCATATCAGTGTTCTACCAGCGTGAAATTTACAACATCTCATGTTGATCAGAAGTCAGAGTTTTATAAGTTATTGAAGTGTAAAGTGAGACATGTTGACACTAAAGAAGAGAAGCTGTTTTCCTTCAGTCATCAGACGTCAGGTGAGAAAACTGTTTAAAATCATCTCACTGATGTTTAATTACACAAAACACTTGTTGAAGTTTAAATATCAGCAGTTTGTGTCCTCTGTTGTTGTCAAGGTAACATGAAGTACGTTCTCACTGTACAGTTATTTTGTTCTGTTGTTATAATTTTTTCAGATGAAGATTCAACAAAGACAACAATCAGACCAACAATTCAACCAACTGCAACAAAGGAAATAAACACATCACCAGGTAGAAACAATACAAATGTAATATTTCAGGAAATCCCAGATGGAATTTTTTTAGATTTGGCACAAATGTTCACTTGGTCTTTAGGATTTATTGATTCTTCACATTAGGCACAAATGTTCACTTAAACTCAGATGAACTGAATAGATTTTGGTGATCAAAGGTCAAAGGTCAAAGTCACTGTGACCTCTCGTCCATCTTTTCCACTCATTACATTTTTGTGAACAAGAAATCTCATAAAAGCCCTGAGAGAATATTTTTTCAAATTTGGTACCAACATTAACTTTGGTGGTAAAAGGTAACTGTGACCTCACAAAACACAATTATGGCCATAACTCCTGAATTCATACATTAATTAACACAATATTTCACACGTTTCTAACAGGATAATATGACTATTATTTTGTTCTGTCTATTATTCACAACAACATGTAACAACAA
>NW_027185406.1:832500-882500 GCF_022577435.1 Embiotoca jacksoni | reverse complement strand
ATCACAAGAACGGTGAACAAAAATCCCAGAACCACACGGGGGAACCTCGTGAATGATCTGCAGAGAGCTGGGACCAAAGTAACAAAGGCTACCATCAGTAACACACTACGCCGCCAGGGACTCAAATCCTGCAGTGCCAGACGTGTCCCCCTGCTTAAGCCAGTACATGTCCAGGCCCGTCTGAAGTTTGCTCAAGAGCATTTGGATGATCCAGAAGAGGATTGGGAGAATGTCATATGGTCAGATGAAACCAAAATAGAACTTTTTGATAAAAACTCAACTCGTCGTGTTTGGAGGAGAAAGAATGCCGAGTTGCATCCAAAGAACACCGTACCTACTGTGAAGCATGGGGGTGGAAACATCATGCTTTGGGGCTGTTTTTCTGCAAGGGGACCAGGACGACTGATCCGTGTAAAGGAAAGAATGAATGGGGCCATGTATCGTGAGATTTTGAGTGAAAACCTCCTTCCATCAGCAAGGGCATTGAAGATGAAATGTGGCTGGGTCTTTCAGCGTGACAATGATCCCAAACACACCGCCCGGGCAACGAAGGAGTGGCTTCGTAAGAAGCATTTCAAGGTCCTGGAGTGGCCGAGCCAGTCTCCAGATCTCAACCCCATAGAAAGTCTGTGGAGGGAGTTGAAAGTCCGTGTTGCCCAGCGACAGCCTCAAACCATCACTGCTCTAGAGGAGGTCTGCATGGAGGAATGGGCCAAAATACCAGCAACAGGGTGTGAAAAGCTTGTGAAGACTTACAGAAAACGTTTGACCTCTGTCATTGCCAACAAAGGGTATATAATAAAGTATTGAGATGAACTTTTGTTATTGACCAAATACTTATTTTCCACCGTAATTTGCAAATATATTCTTTAAAAATCAGACAATGTGATTTTCAGAATTTTTTTTTCTAATTTTGTCTTTCATAGTTTAGGTATACCGATGATGAAAATTACAGGCGTCTCTCATCTTTTTAAGTGGGAGAACTTGCACAATTGGTGGCTGACTAAATACTTTTTTGCCCCACTGTAGATATACTGATAGATATATATACTGATAGATATACTGATAGATATATATACTGATAGATATACTGATAGATATATATACTGATAGATATATATATATACTGATAGATAGATATATATACTGGTAGATATATATACTGGTTGATATACTGATAGATATATATACTGATATATATACAGTGAACCCTCGCTATAACGCGGTTCACCTTTCACGGTCTCGCTGCTTCACGGATTTGCATCGTGCATTGTGTTCTGCATTCTGATTGGCTAAACAGTCTCTCCGCTTCTTCTCTACCTGTTTGTCAATAACGTTGCGGTTTAATATGTACACGTACGTAAAACAGCTTGCCAAATTTAAGTTTGCAAATTCTCTTGCAATTTCAAGTTTCTCTAAAACCCATAATGTCGACAAAACGTTCTGCACCGACAAAGGCACTTGCGGTCCGGCCCAAAAGGCAGAGGAAGATGCTAACTATCGCAGAAAAAGTTAAACTTCTGGACATGTTAAATGAAGGTAGAAGCTATGCGGCTGTAGGTCGCCATTACGGAATTAATGAATCTTCCGTTCGTTCCATAAAGAAGGAGGAAAATAACATAAGGAAGACAGCAGCAATAAGTTTAATAAGGATGCAAAAAGGGTTGCAACTGTCCACAACAAGACCATGGTAAGGATGGAGTCTGCATTAGCTTTGTGGATTAATGACTGCAGAAAAAAAACCATTACGCTGGATACGAACGTTATCTGCACAAAAGCTAGAACACTGTATCAAACCTTTGCTGACAGCGACAGTGACAGGGAAGAGGAGGAGGATGCAGATACCGGGCCATCATCAAGTGCTGTTCACCCAGTACCAAGCGCATTTAATGCTAGCAAGGGCTGGTTTGAAAAATTTAAGAAACGCTTTGGACTTAAAAATGTTTCTCTGCACGGAGAGATCGCCTCTGCGAATACCGCTGGAGCAGAAGCGTTCGTGAACAATAAATTTAAAGCGATCATTGAGGAAGGGGGATATAAGCCTGAACAAGTTTTTAATATGGATGAGACTGGCTTATTTTGGAAACGAATGCCCTCCCGCACCTTCATCATGCAGGAAGAAGCCAAAGCCCCAGGATTTAAAGCCCAAAAAGATCGTTTGACTCTGGTTATGTGCGGAAATGCTGCAGGTTTTATGATTAAACCAGGGCTTATTTATAGGTCTAAAAATCCCAGAGCACTGAAAAACAAAAATAAGGATGATTTGCCCGTTTACTGGATGCACAACGCAAAGGCTTGGATGACAAAAGCGCTCGATCTGGATTGGTTGAAACACTGTTTCATCCCGGAGGTCAAGTGTTATTTGAGAGAAAAAGGACTAGACTTTAAAGTGCTTCTGCTCGTTGACAACGCCGGAGGTCACGCTGATGATTTGGCGTATGATGGCGTGCAAATCGAATTTCTGCCGCCAAACACTACATCCCTGATTCAACCCATGGATCAAGGCATCATCCGTGCTTTCAAGGCTCTCTATACGCGCAACATCTTGTTGAGGCTATGGACTCGGATCAAGATTTCTCACTAACGGACTACTGGCGTGGATACACCATCGCATCATGTCTCCAAAATATTCAGAGGGCCATTCAGGAGATGAAAACTGAAACTTTGAATGCCTGCTGGAAAAAACTGTGGCCAGAGGCAGTGCAAAACCCAAGCGGAGGCTCACTTGACGAGATCCATCACTCTGCCGTAGATACAGCTGTGAATCTCGCTAAACAGCTTGGAGGAGACGGCTTTAATGACATGACTCCGGATGACATTAATGCCCTGATTGATGCAGACGCACATCCGCTGACCGATGCAGACCTGGCAGAAATGACAAAGCCACCAAGCGACGATGAAAGAGAAGAGGAAGAAGAGGACACAAGTGTGGATAAAGATGAGGAGGATGGACTAACACTTGGTCGCTTAGCAACAATGCTGAGAATGGCCACTGAACTTCAGCGAGCAGCTCAAGAATGGGACCCTTTGATGAGCCGTTCATTACAGTTCTCAAACATAATCGATGGTGGCATGTCGGTTTATAAGAATCTTTTTGCCCAGAAGAAAAAAGAGCGACAACAACTACCGATAACTATGTTCTTCTCTCGAAAAACCACACCTGCACCGGGCTTTAGAAGAAAAAAACGCTGCAGAGCGGAGTCAGGATGCAGCGGCTCAGTCAGAAGAGCAGTGAAATACACGTGAGTCACTATTTGTCCGACTGTACTTTGTATTTTTTTTCATAATCATTTTTCATTTTCTGCCGTTCTAATCCAATGACTCGGGTCGCAGTGGGGCGGTGCTGATCTCAGCAATTTGAAGCCTTCAGTTCGTATTGATGATTAAAAGTATTATTTTACAGGACAGTAGTTATTTGTAAAAAAAACATTTATACAGTACTTTTATTTGTTAAACAAATGCTTAGGCCTGTAAAAAGGTTTTGTTCTTTGGTTTCAATGTATTATGGAGTATTTCATTGTATAATAATTGTAAAAAAAATGAAGGTTACTACTTCACGGATTTCGCCTATCACGGTTTCTATTTGGAACGTAACCCCCGCGAAAAACGAGTGTTCACTGTATACTGATAGATATACTGATAGATATATATACTGATAAATATATATACTGATAGACAGATATACTGATAGATATATATACTGATAGATATATATATATATACTGATATATATATACTGATAGATATACTGATATATATACTGATAGATATACTGATAGACAGATATACTGATAGATATATATACTGATAGATAGATATACTGATAGATATATATACTGATAGATATACTGATATATATATACTGATAGATATACTGATAGACAGATATACTGATAGATATATATACTGATAGATATACTGATAGACAGATATACTGATAGATAGATATACTGATAGATATATATACTGATAGATATACTGATATATATATACTGATAGATATACTGATAGATAGATATACTGATAGATATATATACTGATAGATATACTGATATATATATACTGATAGATATACTGATAGATATATATACTGATAGATATCCTGATAGATATACTGATAGATATATACTGATAGATATACTGGTAGATAGATATACTGATAGATATACTGATAAATATACTGATAGATAGACAGATAGATGGATGGATGGATGATGGATGGATGGATGGATGGATAGATAGAACTGGACATTAAATATATCTACGTTACATATAGTCGTAATGTGATTTCAAATTGTTGACTGAATAACCAAAGATTCATCTGTGCAGTGTTTAAATCAAGGAAGAAGAAGAAAAAGTCAAACTGCCACGTCAGAAACAACCTTTTATGGTTATTTGGCTCTGAAAAAAGACTTCTGTTCTACTGAGCCGAAGATTTCATAACAACATCAGCTGACCTGCGTTGGTCTTTATCGGAAACCTGCACAGCGCCGTTGCACCATCTTTACCAACAGAACTTCCCCCTTCACTTCCAAGGTAGAATGACTCCACAGACTTGATGAGGACATCGGACATAAAAGTTCAAAATATTTAAAAATGAAATAAATAAAAATAACAAGTATTTTCACTGTTTTTAATGAATTCACAAAATCCAGACAGATTTGAATGTAAAATCCTGAATAAATGACAACAAATACAAGCGACACAGGTGGGAAGGCTCCAGTCAATATGAGGAAGTGACGGCTCACTACTTAAGGGAGGCAGATGTGTTAAGTAGAAGCTTTAGAGGGTTTTTTGGTCATTTTTGTAAACGTGAGAAGAAGAGAAGACGACAAAGGAAGGATGGCTGCGTTCAAATGGATTAAAATGTCTTTATTTCTGGTGCTGATGCTTCAGTTCACAGGTAAGAATTCATATCAGAAACCTTGAATAACAAATAGATGACAAAAGTTCATTAATGTTATCATTATGTATTATTCTTACTTGGTTAGGGTTTTTTTGTTTGTAAGTTTTTAGACGTTTGGAAAACAAAGATGAGATAGATACTTGTGCGTATCTAAAAATGATCAGAAAACAAAACATGGTAATTTTTCATGTTACAGTTTGTCACATTTCTCTCTCTTCTCCTCGACAGCAACAGCTGGACAACATCTGTCTCTCTTCACTATCAAAGGACATGATGTCACTTTGCCTTGTGAAAATGTGATACCTGGTCAACATAACTGTGACATCACTGACTGGCTGTTCGCTGTTTCAAATAACAGACCAGTGGTAGAGCTGATTAATCGCGGGCAGATTAGACCAGATGTTGGATCTAAATCAGACAGACTGAGTGTTACATCGAACTGTTCTCTGGTTATAAAGAACGTCACGGATGAAGATGTTGGTGTTTACACCTGCAGACAGTTCAAACCAGGACAAAGAGAAACAGACTTTAATATTAATCTGTCTGTTGTTAAGAGTGAGTATTTATTACATCATTGTGTTTTCAGATCAAACTGTCGGAACAAAATACAGAAAAATGACAATAATTCTGACTTTATTGATCAAGTTCATTTAACCTTTGTTGTCTTTCTCAACACATCTTCAACAGTAATTCACTATGAAGTGGACGAGACAGTCACCTTGGACTGCTCTGTGTTGATATATGACCAATGCAGATATACAGTAGAGTGGGTGAACACCTCCCCGGACATGAAGACATCATCATATCAGTGTTCTGCCATCGTGAAATTTACAACATCTCATGTTGATCAGAAGTCAGAGTTTTATAAGTTATTGAAGTGTAAAGTGAGACATGTTGACACTAAAGAAGAGAAGCTGTTTTCCTTCAGTCATCAGACGTCAGGTGAGAAAACTGTTTAAAATCATCTCACTGATGTTTAATTACACAAAACACTTGTTGAAGTTTAAATATCAGCAGTTTGTGTCCTCTGTTGTTGTCAAGGTAACATGAAGTACGTTCTCACTGTACAGTTATTTTGTCCTGTTGTTGTTGTAACTTATCAGATGAAGATTCAACAAAGGAAATAAACACATCACCAGGTAGAAACAATACAAATGTAATATTTCAGGAAATCCCAGATGGAATTTTTTAATTAAATTAAACCAAAAACAGAAACAAGCCCAACGGTAGCAACTGAATACGTTTTTCATACTTTGACGTCTAAAGTCTGAGCGACTTCAAACATTTATCAACTCAGTGCCGCTAGCTGCGTTTAACATTTTGAAACTGTCTCTCTTCAGGTTTGTCGTGGTGGTACATCACTGTTCTTGTAGCTTTAGCTGCTCTCTTAATAATTCTGGTGGCGGTCGTCATATGGAAGAAAAATAAAAGTGAGAACATTCACTGATTCAATTTTTATCACTAAAAAGTTGTCATGAAGGAGACTTAACAAAGCAGAAGCTGAACTCAACTCTTCGTTTGTGTTTTTCAGGAAATAAAACACAAAAGGAAGAAAACACGGTGAGTTTAAACACTGAATAATTCAAATACTTATATGATAATTTTAGAATAACAGTTTGGGATAATTGTGGAGTTTCTTATTCGCGATCAACTTGAAACCTGAAAGTGTCAACAAACACGGTCAAAAGATCCGTAGAGAATACAAACAAGAAAAACAACAAGAACAACAGTGTGCTAATTATAGCCGTGTCATCAACGAATTGTTGTACGCAGTATTTTGGATTCAGCGATTTACCTTTACTGAGAACGCAGACGTAGCTTATGTTGCGTTTACTGTAAGATGCTTTCTGGATGTAACTCGCCTTTTCTTTCTCAGGTGCTGAGTTTAAACCCTGTGGAGACGTCGTCTGGTCCGGAAGAACATCAGGTCACGGTGAGATCCCACATCCACCGACAAAAACAACCGTTATACTCCCTGTTATATCGCTACCTGGTATCACGGCAAAGCGTGAAATAGACACGCTTTTGGGCTGTTCTTTTTGGTAACCCATACAAAGTTTTTATTTTTCCCAAACCTCAATCAGATGTTTTAGCTAAAAGTAACATTTTCCTGTAAATCACGCATGAAATAAGTTTCATTTTCGTCCACAACAGGAAAACATGTAACTTTCACACGTAGACGTCGCAAAGCGTGACTATCTCACGTTTTGCCGTAGTGGACCAACGTGACGATTTCACGCTATATCGTGATTCGTTCAAATGGAACACAAGTTTTTGGTTACAATCTGGGAAGTCGTGTGCTCCGTATGTTTGGCGTTGTACTGTTTAAGTCGTAAAAATATTGTTGCTAGGCAACGACAACTCAAACGACGTCTAGAAGCCATTGAGGCTAACAATTTAGCAATCTAACAACAGAAGCTAACAGAAAATGTAAAGTCACAAAGGGAAAAGATGAGGCCGTTGGGAAGATCAGCATTTTCCTCAGACGTAGGCTATTTCCTAAGTTGCGAAGACAAACTCTACGTGACTAAAATTACAATATATTAGCTTAAAATCATACGAAAAATGAACTTCCATGGCGTCTGACTTTTCTGTAAACGTCAGCAAAGACGTCAAAACTCGTGAACTCGACGCTTACGGAAAATTTAGAGTTCCGTCGTCGTGAATACCACAAGAGGGCGCCGTTCATACGCGTACGTGGAAAATACGACCCAGATTGAACGCGACATTTGTTTTCTGATCTTTGTCTGTGAGTGTTACGTTTAACTTCCTCCCACCAGAGAGAAGAGGAAGGATGACTTATCAAAATGATGATGAGTTTCCGCTGTGCTGAAGTGTTTTCAGAATCATTTGGTTGTCTTTAAATGTGCAGGTGGATGCTGAGGAAGGTGTTTCCTACGCCTCCATCAGCTACTCCAGGAAGGACGACCGCAAAGCCCGGGTGAGTCATCCGTGGGAGAGACTGTGTTGAAATAATGACTTTCAAAACTCCCGTCAGGTTATGTTTACGTGTACGAAACGCTGCGATGTTTCCTTCTAGGTCCGTGACGACCAAAAAGAAGAAGACGAAGGCGACTCTGTGACCTACAGCACCGTGAAAGCCTCCTCGGCTGGAGTTTCATCTGATCCCGGCAACCTTTACGCTTCTGTCAACGAACCCAACAAATAAGATGTAACACGTTAATATGTTGTTTTTATCAACGTTACGTGATCGTTTGGATTATAGATTTAGATTTTTAATGTGAAACAATTGATTGGAAAGTGGTGTCTGTCATAGAGGACACAAGGTATGAAGGTGTTTAGCCCTTTAAAAAAAGTGTCTCATTCTTTGTCTGTCACTGATTATTGGAAACTGAAGATTGGACATGCAGCCATCAGGAGAGTTGAGACTCCCTCTAGAGGCCAAGAGTGTGAATAAACAGGGCAAACACACTCTTTCTACTGTTTACTCACCGGGACAACATTATTGTTTTGTAAATATATGTTCTTGTTTTTTATGCTTTATTGTTTTAAATGTGCTTTTAATTTTAAACATATTTAAATGTTGCTCTCTGCTTATTTAATATTATTACTCACATCTTCTGTTTTCTGTGCTTTGTTGTGGAAAAAACATTCCTTCAACATTCAAAATGTATTTCCTTGTTTGTTTAACATCTGTTAACTGAGATTGTTTTTTGCGATGGGCTTCATGGATTGAGAACAAAATGGACCCAGAATTTTGTGCTAGAGACCCCTGGTAATACCAGAACCGGTTATTATGATATAGCAAGTTGTTATGTTGAGTCATGATGATGATAATATTTAGATATGGGGATTATTTTGGACAGCAGTCTGTCAGGATCCCTGTCTGACCCTGTGTTTTGACCTTTGTTTCCCCAGATCTCCTCTCTTCATGTGTGCTGTCATTCCCATGTTTATTGTGGTGTGCCATGTGCTTTGTGTTTTGGTCTGTGTCTCTCCACTTCCTGTCTCCAGAAACCTCCCATGGCCACGCCCCTGATCATTCTGAGCAGCTGCTGACAATCCAGCTGATTACCACCTGCAGGTTGACACACCGGTTCCTCATCCCACTAATCACCTCCCGACACCATATCAACCCTGGTCCTGCAGTCCTGGGTTGTCGGTCCATCCTGTCTGCTACGTCCACTCACCCGCAACCTGTCGCCAGTAATACGTCCTGTCCTGTCCTGCCGGACTACCTCTATCCAGCCTGCTAGCCTGCCTCGGACTCATCTTTCACCAGTAAATAAAGTCTGTTCTGTACCTGAACTTCATTTTGGGTCCAATCCTGCCGCACCACATAACAGAGGGGTTAATGAGCAAAGGGGTGTCTTGGTGTAGTTTTACCAAAGTGGTCAGGAAAAGTAGAATATTTCTTCAAGTCTTGAATTATCAGCAAGATAATCAGGAGGAGTTCGGGTGAAAAGACTTTAGTCACGTGACCACCTGTCTACAAAATGAAGACTGTTTTTGAACTTTGACCCGAGTCTGTGTCTGCGTTCGGGTCCGTTCCAAACTCACCTCGCAACAGGACGTGTCTGTTTGATTGACAGGTCTGTGGTGCAGTTACGGCTATCGGTGGGCGGGACGTAGGTTTCCAATCAGAACCAGTCAGATCCACCGTTAGCTCCTCCCACAGCTCATCCAAATATGGTTACTTCCTGCTTCAAACCGTTTCGAACTAGGAAGCCAGCTGGTCACCGCTTGCTATATCCTCAGACAGCATTACTGGACCGAAGGTTCATGTCTGCAGCGAGTCAAACAGACTTTCACTAGCTCGGACCCCGCCTCGGCCGAGGGTGAACCTTCATTGATTGAAGGAGATTAAGCCAGAGTGAGAGTTTCACAGTTTGTGGAATGCTTAGTCGAGGATCCACTGCGGCTCCCGGACCTTGCAGATCCCCAAAAGAATCCATCCTAAGAAAGCAAGGCCGCCTGCCCTTTGCGCAGGTTGTCGAAGCTGTGGTGGGTGTAAAGTTGTTAGGCTTGGGAAGACCAGCGGCCCATGACCTTCATGAGGTGGTCTGGGACTCCTCTGCTTGACGTGCTGGTGGCTGCCCCTATGCGGAAGGAGTGGCCGGAGAAGGAGTCAGGATTAATCCCCGAGGTGATTAGAACTGCTCTGAAGTGTAAAAGGAACCAGGATCGGTTGGCAACTTGGCCTGTTTCGGTGATGAACAGCGGTTCAGGGGAAGAAGTTTGCTGCGTTTTCCTGAGCTGCAGATAGTGTATGAGGGGTTCGTAGGGGCTCATATGAATTTCGTTTAAAGTAAAATATGGGAACTGGGTTGCTTGCCTGGTTTGCATTGCTCCGTTTGAGCGAATAGCCTAAGCAATCTTCGGAGATGGGATAGAGGTCTGATATGCAAGGGTGGAGACTAGGGTTAAACTTGGCTGAAGAAGAAGCGAATTCTGAGCATCGCAAGAAACCGAAGAAAGCAAGTAGAAACATGGATTCCAGAGTGCCCGCCAGGTGGGCGGAAAAGTGGTTAGAACAAAGGGTGGCAATGCAGCGAGAAATAAGATCGGTGGTTAGCAGGAGACAGCGAGGAGTCGGTGTGGGTGTTTGGCGCTGAAGGCCTTTAATAAGTAAAGATGACTAATAGAGCGTTGCAGGGGAGCCAGTGAGTAATTTTCCAAAGAAGTTGATACCGCTACGGTAAATCTTAATGGTGGGTATCTCGATGTGGAGAATTGAGTGGACATGGAAGATGAAGCTGCATACGGAGGCCACGTCGAAGGAAGGGAACAGAAGGTTAAACGTGGCGTGGAAGGAGCGGAAAGAGTTCCAGGCCGTCCGGTAAGTAGAAAGAGTGCTGGGGGCTAAGCTGCTGCTGATGGCTTGTTGGGAAAAAGAGATGAGTTCTGCGATGGTTCGTTTCAAACGAGGAATGTCGTGTCTGAAAATGGTGGGATGGGTTGGATTCTCCTCCGCATCTGGAGCTAAGGTTCTGAAGATCTGGAAGGAGAAGCGAGACAAAGAGTCAGCGATGGAGTTATGGTGGCCAGGAACATGTTTAGCTCGGAGAATAAATTGATGAGTGACCGACAGCCACGTGAGACGGCATATGAATGGCATGATCATGGGAGAGTTTGTTCTGCCTTTGTTAATGATGTCGACTACGGCGATATTATCAGAATGGATGAGTATGGACCTTTTTGGCCACTCGTCCCCTCAGAGGAGAGCGGCGATGACGACCGGATATATTTCGTGGACTGCTGAAGATGATTGGAGGGAGCCTTGGAGGAAGTTGCGGAACTCGATGTGCCATTCAGCTGAAAACCATCGTCTGCCGTAGTGGACCCCAAAACCGGCGGAAGGAGCAGCGTCAGTATAGAGCTGAATGTCTTCTGGGTTGGAAAGTTGGTCGTAGTAAAAGAAGGTGATACCGTTCCAGTTGGAGAGGAGGTGCATCCACATCTGCATCTCTGTTCTGGAGGGGGTATCCATGGAGACTGGATCGATAAGTGAGGGTGTAGATGATGCGAGGGAGAGCAAGTGCGAAATAAAGGAGCGGCCCTGGGGGATGATGCATAAGGCAAAGTTCAGATGTCCCAAGAGGGAGAGGAGTTGTCGTTTGGTGCAAGAGGGAGTAAGAAGAAAGTTTTGTAGGAGGAGAATGATGCGGTGGAGTTTCTCCGCGGGCAAAGAAGCTTGGAACCGGACAGTGTCCATTTGGGAATGGTGATTGTGTGAACGGGCCGATCATGAAACCCTCTTTTACCTCTGTGGCTAGCAAGGAGTCAACTGTGTCGGGGTCCCTCAGGGCAGACTGGAGGTTTTTGCACTGGAAGGGGACTGAGGGATTGGAGATGGTCCCCGGATGGAAGCCGTCGAGGAGACCCGAAATTAGGAAACTGACAAAGCTTGGATCTGGATGGTTTTTGAGGGCTTGTTTTAATGCTTGGACATTTATGGGGGTTGATGCGGACATGGGTAGTCATGGTTTTGTTGGATTATGGGGGCATGCCGGGCGGGAATGGCTGCCACCGCAGAAGGAGCAGGTATGGAGGTACCTGCACTGGAACATGTTGCATCTGGCCTCATTAAAATTATTGCATATGGTTTTACCCCCTTGGAGCATTATTGGATGGCCTTTCCTATCCAAGCCCTGGAGCAGGGGCATACTGATGCTGGGCGCTGCAAATTTGGGAGTTAGGTATTTGGAAGGAGCAGTAGTTGGCGGGTGAGTGGTGGCTGAAGGTTGGCTTTGGGGACGTGGTTGGATGGGGATGGTGCACGTGGAGGCGGGATGGGAAAGAGCACCGCATAATTTGCAGGGGAGAGCTGGACGGGCGGCAAAACTGCAGCAGTAGAGTTCTTGTTCGAGGGTACCCCAGTAAGTGGCCTGGTTGAACTGGAGGAGACGGGCTGCGGCTTCTGAAGCAAATTGGATGTGGTATTGGTAAAAGCCTACTCCGCCATAGCGGAGAGCTAGGTCGAGGATTATGGAAAGGTAGTTATCTAACTCTGTCCTCCAAGCTGGGAAGGGGGTGCAGAGGACATCTCTATACAGGGGGAAAGCGTACGCGAACTCAGGCGGGGTGAGCTCTTTGGAGCGAGCTGGCGCTGAAGTACGCATGATAATGAGGCTCTCATGGCTATCGATCACCCCAGGTTCAGCGTGTTGGTGGAGGGGAGGGAGGATGAGTTGTGCCTAGTCAACGTATTTACTGAGAATATGTGTTGGCGGAGGTTCGCGGAGACAGGAGAAGGGTTTTTGGCCGGTATGTTGGGTGGAGGAATCGCTGACGCCAATGAGAAGTGCTGGGTGTGTGGTTGGAGAGGGGGAAAAGGGAGGAAGGGGGCTGGCATCTCGGTGCCGGTAGTGTGGCCGTGGGACTGCTGGGTTGGAGGAATGGGGAGGAAGGGAAGGGGCGGCACGGAGCCGGAAAAGAGAGCATGTGATGGTTGGAGGGTAGGGGAAGAAGGACCAGGGACTGACATCCCGGTGCCAGGAATCTTCATGGTAGAAGGGTAAACTGCAGCCCTCGTTGTGCTGGGGAAGGTCACTGGAGGCGCCAGAGGAAAGGGGGCAGAAGGGTTGTAAGTTGGCAGCCCAGTGGTGATGATGGGCGCTGTGGATGGATGAGAGAGGAGGAAAGAGGAAAGAAGACCTGGCAACCCGGTGCCAGAGTAGAGGGCAGAAAAAGGGGGGTGTGGAAGAACAGCAGTAGTATAGACTGATGAATCCGAACCAGAAGGTGGGATGGAGTGCTGTGGAAATTGAAGAGAGGAAAAGAGAGTCGGCATCCCGGTGCCGCTGTGCAAAGATGAGTTTGCCTGAGGTGGTGGAGGGAGATGAGAGGTGACGCGCTGCAAACCTGGCAACCCGGAACATTGTGGGTGGGAGGGCGGGGCTTGGAGGTGCGTGGTGACGTCACTGTCGTTGACGTTACGCCGGTGTGTTTTGCTTGGAGGTACGTCTGTGTTTTTAGCCTGACGTGACTTTTGGAAAGTTGTGAGGAGTTGGAACAGTTTGCTTTGTTGTCGGAGCGGTGGTGAGGTATCCCCTTCTCTTTTAACGCTTTTAGCAGACGGACTACGGTCGGAGATCTTGGCCGGTGCGTCTTCGACGGGGGACCTGGCTGGACCGAGGGAGCGGTGGCGGAGGCTTTGAGCGCGGCGCGCTGTGGAGCCGGAGTCATCGGAGGCTCGTTCCCGAGCGCTGGGTCTGGAGCGAGCGGAGGAAGAGAGAGGAGACTTACGTTTCCGTTGACTACGTCTGGGGGTGGCAGGTCTCCCTCCGTCACCGGTGAGTGAGTTATTGGAGGACGGCCGTGGATCAGAACCTTCGTACAGAAGGATTGAATGGAGAGAGGGATTCTGGTGGATGCAGCTGGTCGGCTTGTTGGAGATCGGCGGGTTTGGCTCCGATGTGCTAACAGGGTGTTACCGGTGGGGGCGTCTCGTGGGTAACCCTGGGGTTTTTGGAGAGGGCAGCAGATCGAGGGCTTCCCTTGGGTGTATGGGTGGCCTCTGGGGAGGCAAAACAATCGTCGTCGTCAGACGGGCTGAAGAACAGCAGATCCATGTTTGGTCCAAGGTAAGATCGTTTTTGTTTTTTCTGCGTGGCGTTCTGGTTCCGAATGCGGAACACGCGAACAGGCCGAGCTTTAGAGTGGGTGGATATTTATAGGAGTGTGGCCAGAAGTGGCGGAGTGGTTGAGGCGTGGAGGCTCCTGAAATTCAGCTAAAACTTTATCTCCAACGAATAAAACATGTTGAACTGCTACGACACGTTTTCACAAGTTGGATGGTGGGACGCTTAAAGACGGTTCAGTCAGACGCTCATTAATGTGAGAAGCATTTGTGTTTCTGATGTTTATCTGGTCCTCGTTAGTAAAACCAACCTGCAGATCTCTTCTGCTGTTCAACCCACATTCTCACCACAAACACTTCCTCTTTAGTTTTCAGAGAAAGTTACTTCATAGATATAAATATGAACCAACACTAAAATATCTCATCTATGTTGTTATTCAGCTGCTGCAGCTTCACCGTGTTTCATCACAGACTTCAGTGGTTTGCTGGTTTATGTTTGCCGTCAAACTTCACCATGAAAATGGAGTTTTCTTATAATAAACTCTGAAAAAGACGAGCTGCATCGACGGGAACATTTATCTGAAAGAAAGATTCCCACATTCAACTTCCTCTTTTTCTTTGGTTGATCAATTTTCCACTGCAGCCCACACAAACAAACACGGGAGAAAATACAGTCAGCTAAATGCATGAAAATTAAAATGTTAAAAAGTTTTTATTCTTTTGATCTCAACACGTAACTATTGAGAAATTTAACATAAATATCTAAAAAGATTTCAAGGAGTGGCAGAAGAGAGAAAACGTGGGCTGAAGTCACTTTGAGGAAGTGACAGTTCAGTCTTCACAGGAAGGAGAAACTATATTTATTTTATTTTAAGGAAGAAGTTACAACATTGATTGAGTCATTTGTGAAGTTGAGAACAAGAGAGACAGAAGCAGGATGGCTGCGTTCAAATGGAGTCAAATGTCTTTATTTCTGGTGCTGATGCTTCAGTTTACAGGTAAGAATTCATATCAGAAACCTTCAAATACAAATATTCTTCCTTCAACTGAGACAGATACGATTTGTTTGTAACTTGATGAGTTTAATTGATTCTTGTTTTTACAGCCATCTTCATGTTACAGTTTGTCACATTTCTCTCTCTTCTCCTCGACAGCAACAGCTGGACAACATCTGTCTCTCTTCACTATCAAAGGACATGATGTCACTTTGCCTTGTGAAAATGTGATACCTGGTCAACATAACTGTAACATCACTGACTGGATGTTCGTTAATTCAAATAGCAGATCAGCGGTAGAGCTGATTAAACTCGGTCAGATTGGACTAAATGTTGGATCTAAATCAGACAGACTGAGTGTTACATCGAACTGTTCTCTGGTTATAAAGAACGTCACAGATGAAGATGTTGGTTTTTACACCTGCAGACAGTTCAAACCAGGACAAAGACAAACAGACTTTAATATTAATCTGTCTGTTGTTAAGAGTGAGTATTTATTACATCGTTGTGTTTTCAGATCAAACTGTCGGAAGAAAATACAGAAAAAATGACAATAATTCTGACTTTATTGATCAAGTTCATTTAACCTTTGTTGTCTTTCTCAACACATCTTCAACAGTAATTCACTATGAAGTGGACGAGACAGTCACCTTGGACTGCACTGTGTTGACATATGGACAATGCAGATATACAGTAGAGTGGGTGAACACCTCCCCGGACATGAAGACATCATCATATCAGTGTTTTACCAGAGTAACATTTACAACATCTCATGTTGATCAGAAGTCAGAGTTTTATAAGTTATTGAAGTGTAAAGTGAGACATGTTGAAACTAAAGAAGAGAAGCTGTTTTCCTTCAGTCATCAGACGTCAGGTGAGAAAACTGTTTAAAATCATCTGACTGATGTTTAATTACACAAAACACTTGTTGAAGTTTAAATATCAGCAGTTTGTGTCCTCTGTTGTTGTCAAGGTAACATGAAGTACGTTCTCACTGTACAGTTATTTTGTCCTGTTGTTGTTATAATTTTTTCAGATGAAGATTCAACAAAGACAACAATCAGACCAACAATTCAACCAACTACAACAAAGAAAATAAACACATCACCAGGTAGAAACAATACAAATGTAATATTTCAGGAAATCCCAGATGGAATTTTGTAATTAAATTAAACCAAAAACAGAAACAAGCCCAACGGTAGCAACTGAATACGTTTTTCATACTTTGACGTCTAAAGTCTGAGCGACTTCAAACATTTATCAACTCAGTGCCGCTAGCTGCGTTCAACATTTTGAAACTGTCTCTCTTCAGGTTTGTCGTGGTGGTACATCGCTGTTCTTGTAGCTTTAGCTGCTCTCTTAATAATTCTGGTGGCGGTCGTCATATGGAAGAAAAATAAAAGTGAGAACATTCACTGATTCAATTTTTATCCTTAAAAAGTTGTCATGAAGGAGACTTAACAAAGCGGAAGCTGAACTCAACTCTTCGTTTGTGTTTTTCAGGAAATAAAACACAAAAGGAAGAAAACACGGTGAGTTTAAACACTGAATAATTCAAATACTTATATTATATGGTAATTTTAGAATAACGGTTTGGGATAATTGTGGAGTTTCTTATTCGCGATCAACTTGAAACCTGAAAGTGGTGTCAACAAACACGGTCAAAAGATCCGTAGAGAATACAAACAAGAAAAACAACATGAACAACAGTGTGCTAATTATAGCCGTGTCATCAACGAATTCTTGTGCGCAGTATTTTGGATTCAGCGATTTACCTTTACTGAGAACGCAGACGTAGCTTATGTTGCGTTTACTGTAAGATGCTTTCTGGATGTAACTCGCCTTTTCTTTCTCAGGTGCTGAGTTTAAACCCTGTGGAGACGTCGTCTGGTCCGGAAGAACATTAGGTCACGGTGAGATCCCACATCCACCGACAAAAACAACCGTTATACTCCCTGTTATATCGCTACCTGGTATCACGGCAAAGCGTGAAATAGACACGCTTTTGGGCTGTTCTTTTTGGTAACCCATACAAAGTTTTTATTTTTCCCAAACCTCAATCAGATGTTTTAGCTAAAAGTAAAATTTTCCTGTAAATCACGCATGAAATAAGTTTCATTTTCGTCCACAACAGGAAAACGTGTAACTTTCACACATAGACGGTGCAAAGCGTGACTATCTCACGTTTTTACTGGACCGGCGTAACGATTTCACGCTATGTCGTGATTCGTTCAAACGGAACACGAGTTTTTGGTTACAACCTGGGAAGTCGTGTGCACCGTATGTTTGGCGTTGTACTGTTTAAGTCGTAAAAAGATGCAAACAGCATCTAGAAGCAATGCAGGCTAACATTTTAGCAATCTAACAACAGAAGCTAACAGAAAATGTAAAATGACAAAAGGAAAAGATGAGGCCGTTGGGAAGATCAGCATTTTCCTCAGACGTAGGCTATTTCCTAAGTTACGAAAAAAAACCTCTACGTGACTAAAATTACAATATATTAGTTTAAAATCATACGAAAAATGAACTTCTATGGCGTCTGACTTTTCTGTAAACGTCAGCAAACACGTCACAACTCGTGAACTCGACGCTTACGGAAAATTTAGAGTTCCGTCGTCGTGAATACCACAAGAGGGCGCCGTTCATACGCGTACGTGGAAAATACGACCCAGATTGAAAGCGGCATTTGTTTTCTGATCTTTGTCTGAGTGTTACGTTTAACTTCCTCCCACCAGAGAGAAGAGGAAGGATGACTTATCAAAATGATGATGAGTTTCCGCTGTGCTGAAGTGTTTTCAGAATCATTTGGTTGTCTTTAAATGTGCAGGTGGATGCTGAGGAAGGTGTTTCCTACGCCTCCATCAGCTACTCCAGGAAGGACGACCGCAAAGCCCGGGTGAGTCATCCGTGGGAGAGACTGTGTTGAAATAATGACTTTCAAAACTCCCGTCAGGTTATGTTTACGTGTACGAAACGCTGCAATGTTTCCTTCTAGGTCCGTGACGACCAAAAAGAAGAAGACGAAGGCGACTCTGTGACCTACAGCACCGTGAAAGCCTCCTCGGCTGGAGTTTCATCTGATCCCGGCAACCTTTACGCTTCTGTCAACAAACCCAACAAATAAGATGTAACACGTTAATATGTTGTTTTTATCAACGTTACGTGATCGTTTGGATTATAGATTTAGATTTTTAATGTGAAACAATTGATTGGAAAGTGGTGTCTTTCATAGAGGACACAAGGTATGAAGGTGTTTAGCCCTTTAAAAAAAGTGTCTCATTCTTTGTCTGTCACTGATTATTGGAAACTGAAGATTGGACATGCAGCCATCAGGAGAGTTGAGACTCCCTCTAGAGGCCAAGAGTGTGAATAAACAGGGCAAACACACTCTTTCTACTGTTTACTCACTGGGACTAAATTATTGTTTTGTAAATATATTTTCTTGGTTTTTATGCTTTATTGTTTTAAATGTGCTTATAATTTTAAATATATTTAAATGTTGCTCTCTGTTTATTTAATATTATTACTCACATCTTCTGTTTTCTGAGCTTTGTTGTTGAAAAAAACATTCCTTCAACATTCAAAATGTATTTCCTTTGTTTAGTTTCTGTTTATTGAGATCGTTTTTTGCGATGGGCTTCATGGATTGAGAACAAAATGGACCCAGAATTTTGTGCTAGAGACCCCTGGTAATACCAGAACCGGTTATTATGATATAGCAAGTTGTTATGTTGAGTCATGATGATGATAATATTTAGATATGGGGATTATTTTGGACAGCAGTCTGTCAGGATCCCTGTCTGACCCTGTGTTTTGACCTTTGTTTCCCCAGATCTCCTCTCTTCATGTGTGCTGTCATTCCCATGTTTATTGTGGTGTGCCATGTGCTTTGTGTTTTGGTCTGTGTCTCTCCACTTCCTGTCTCCAGAAACCTCCCATGGCCACGCCCCTGATCATTCTGAGCAGCTGCTGACAATCCAGCTGATTACCAGCTGCAGGTTGACACACCGGTTCCTCATCCCACTAATCACCTCCCGACACCATATCAACCCTGGTCCTGCAGTCCTGGGTTGTCGGTCCATCCTGTCTGCTACGTCCACTCACCCGCAACCTGTCGCCAGTAATACGTCCTGTCCTGTCCTGCCCTGCCCTGTCCTGTCCTGTCCTGTCCTGCCGGACTACCTCTATCCAGCCTGCTAGCCTGCCTCGGACTCATCCTTCACCAGTAAATAAAGTCTGTTCTGTACCTGAACTCCATTTTGGGTCCAATCCTGCCGCACCACATAACAGAGGGGTTAATGAGCAAAGGGGTGTCTTGGTGTAGTTTTACCAAAGTGGTCAGGAAAAGTAGAATATTTCTTCAAGTCTTGAATTATCAGCAAGATAATCAGGAGGAGATCGGGTGAAAAGACTTTAGTCACGTGACCACCTGTGTACAAAATGAAGACTGTTTTTGAACTTTGACCCGAGTCTGTGTCTGCGTTCGGGTCCGTTCCAAACTCACCTCGCAACAGGACGTGTCTGTTTGATTGACAGGTCTGTGGTGCAGTTACGGCTATCGGTGGGCGGGACGTAGGTTTCCAATCAGAACCAGTCAGATCCACCGCTAGCTCCTCCCCCAGCTCGTCCAAATATGGTCACTTCCTGCTTCGAACTAGCAAGCCAGCTGGTCACCGCTTGCTATATCCTCAGATAGCATTACTGGACCGAAGGTTCATGTCTGCAGCGAGTCAAACAGACTCTGATGAAACATGTTGAACTGCTACGACACGTTTTCACAAGTTGGATGGTGGGACGCTTAAAGACGGTTCAGTCAGACGCTCATTAATGTGAGAAACATTTGTGTTTCTGATGTTTATCTGGTCCTCGTTAGTAAAACCAACCTGCAGATCTCTTCTGCTGTTCAACCCACATTCTCACCACAAACACTTCCTCTTTAGTTTTCAGAGAAAATGTGGTTTCCTACAACCTCTATGTGGTAATTCTAGTGACATGATTAACTGCATCAGAAGGCAGCATTCAAAAAGATCTTTGAATTACTTGTCTAAATGGTATTAAATACGTTGGACATCCACCAAACCTGTCTATAGGATTTTGGATAAGTCTGTTCATGTGCGTTCTGCCCACTGAAGCCACTGAATCAGGTGGACCTGGTTGGAGCTGTCGGAGGAGAAACTACGACACCAAAATTACACCGTACGGACGCATTTTTGAACAACACACCCTCCTTTTGCACCGTTCGGCCCATCTCGGAGCAGCTGGGTTCACGTTGCACAAAAGACAAGTCGCATTCACGCTAACATTTATCTCAAGTGACGATCTTCACACCTTCAACTTCCTCTGTTCTCTGGCTGATTAAGAAATTGTCCGTTGTTACATTACTGGAAAACATTGGAAATAAAAAGAGTTCACAAAATACATAAACGTTAAAAGATGGAAGACGCTTCACAAAGTTTAGGGTGATTATTAGTTAATATCTTGAATTAATTGAACTATTCCGAACAGAAAACGTGGGCTGAAGTCACTATGAGGAAGTGACAGTTCAGTCTTCACAGGAAGGAGGAACTATATTTATATTAAAGAAGAAGTTACAACAGTGATTGTGTCATTTGTGAAGTTGAGAACAAGAGAGACAGAAGCAGGATGGCTGCGTTCAAATGGAGTCAAATGTCTTTATTTCTGGTGCTGATGCTTCAGTTTACAGGTAAGAATTCATATCAGAAACCTTCAAATACAAATATTCTTCCTTCAACTGAGACAGATACGATTTGTTTGTAACTTGATGAGTTTAATTGATTCTTGTTTTTACAGCCATCTTCATGTTACAGTTTGTCACATTTCTCTCTCTTCTCCTCGACAGCAACAGCTGGACAACATCTGTCTCTCTTCACTATCAAAGGACATGATGTCACTTTGCCTTGTGAAAATGTGATACCTGGTCAACATAACTGTGACATCACTAACTGGCTGTTCGTTAATTCAAATAGCAGATCAGCGGTACATCTGATTAAACTCGGTCAGATTGGACTAAATGTTGGATCTAAATCAGACAGACTGAGTGTTACATCGAACTGTTCTCTGGTTATAAAGAACGTCACAGATGAAGATGTTGGTTTTTACACCTGCAGACAGTTCAAACCAGGACAAAGAGAAACAGACTTTGATATTAATCTGTCTGTTCTTAAGAGTGAGTATTTATTACATCATTGTGTTTTCAGATCAAACTGTCGGAACAAAATACAGAAAAAATGACAATAATTCTGACTTTATTGATCAAGTTCATTTAACCTTTGTTGTCTTTCTCAACACATCTTCAACAGTAATTCACTATGAAGTGGACGAGACAGTCACCTTGGACTGCTCTGTGTTGACATATGGACAATGCAGATATACAGTAGAGTGGGTGAACACCTCCCCGGACATGAAGACATCATCATATCAGTGTTTTACCGACGTGAAATTTACAACATCTCATGTTGATCAGAAGTCAGAGTTTTATAAGTTATTGAAGTGTAAAGTGAGACATGTTGACACTAAAGAAGAGAAGCTGTTTTCCTTCAGTCATCAGACGTCAGGTGAGAAAACTGTTTAAAATCATCTGACTGATGTTTAATTACACAAAACACTTGTTGAAGTTTAAATATCAGCAGTTTGTGTCCTCTGTTGTTGTCAAGGTAACATGAAGTACGTTCTCACTACAGTTATTTTGTTCTGTTGTTGTTATAATTTTTTCAGATGAAGATTCAACAAAGACAACAATCAGACCAACAATTCAACCAACTGTAACAAAGGAAATAAACACGTCACCAGGTAGAAACAATACAAATGTAATATTTCAGGAAATACCAGATGCAATTTTTTTAGATTTGGCACAAATGTTCACTTGGTCTTCAGGATGTATTGATTCTTCACATTAGGCACAAATGTTCACTTAAACTCAGATGAACTGAATAGATTTTGGTGATCAAAGGTCAAAGGTCAAAGTCACTGTGACCTCTCGTCCATCTTTTCCACTCATTACATTTTTGTGAACAAGAAATCTCATAAATGCCTTGATAGAAAAAAAAAAATTCAAATTTGGGACCAACATTAACTTTGGTGGTAAAAGGTTCAATTTTTGTTGTTTTGTTTCGCGTTTTCAAGAATAGAATAAAAAAATATACTTAAATGTTCCTTTTTTTTGTTTTTTTGTGCATAAATATAATAAAGGTTTCACAACTCGGACTCTTTTGCCTCTCTGCGATACTTTAAGCCAAGTTTGACCTGTTTAATATTTGTGGTTTAAATCAGCACCATTTCCATTTGTTGGAAATCTGATGTGTGTGTGTGTGTGTGTGTGTGTGTGTGTGTGTGTGTGTGTGTGCGTGCGTGTGTGTGTGTGTGCGTGTGTGTGTGTGTGTGAGTGTGTGTGTGTGCGTTTGTGTGTGTGTGTGTGTGTGTGTGTGTGTGTGTGTGTGTGTGTGTGTGTGTGTGTGTGCGTGCGTGTGTGTGTGTGTGCGTGTGTGTGTGTGTGTGAGTGTGTGTGTGTGCGTTTGTGTGTGTGTGTGCGTTTGTGTGTGTGTGTGTGTGTGTGTGTGTGTGTGTGTGTGTGTGAGCAGCCAGGGCGCGCGGGGAGAAGTCCCAGCCAAGTCTCGCGTGAGGACGTCGGATGAGATTCTGTCTGTTCGACGGGAGAACAGAAGAAACGTCTCGTAGAAAATGATCCAGTGAACATGATTCTTCTCGTTTCCAGGTGAGTTGTCCGAGGTTGTGTGAATGTCCGGATGTCAGGACCGCGTTCAGACGCCGCGGGATGTTTTTGAACGCGTTTATGAGCGACTCGCCGAAAGAACCGCGTGAATTAGCCTGTTAGCAGCTAACGCCGGAGCGCGCGACGGTCGCCTCAGCAACGAGCCCTGCTGAGCGCGCGCGCCTCGTTCATGTCCTATTTTAATGATCATATTAATTAATGTTTTTGGAGAGCACCTTTCATGCGAAGACATGCAACTCAAAGTGCTTCAAAAACGGAGATTAAGGAACATTTAAAAATACAGAAGAGAAATGCAACTTAAATGATCAAATAAGCATTATGCATTTTAAACTTTGACAACATGAACAATGTTGTATCACTGTTTGATTGTTAATATTCAGAATAATTTAGAGATGATGATTTAAATTGTAGTTTTGTGGATTTCTGTTGTTTAGGTTTTTGTGTATATTTATAATTATAATTATTGTTATTATTATTATTATTGTGTTGGACATGAGAGCAGGAAACGCTCTGTGACAATGATCCACTGAATATTATGCTTCCAATTTTTTTTTTAGAAACAACTAAATTAAACATGAAGCACCAAGATCGTGACCTCGTATTTATCTGTACATGTATATAAACGTGGCTTATTATGTTCAGGTGGATAGATATACTGATAGATCTATATACTGATAGATATATATACTGATAGATATACTAATAGATATACTAATAGATATACTGATAGATATACTGATAGATATACAGTGCCTTGCAAAAGTATTGACCCCCTTGGCGTATTTCTTTTTTTGTTGCCTTACAACCTGGAATTAAAATTGATTTTTTTTTTTTAGGGGGTTTGTATTATTTGATTTACACAACATGCCTACCACTTTGAAGATGCAAAATATGTTTTATTGTGAAACAAACAAGAAATAAGACAAAAAAACAAAACTTGAGCGTGCATAACTATTCACCCCCCCAAAGTCAATACTTTGTAGAGCCCCCTTTTGCAGCAATTACAGCTGCAAGTCTCTTGGGGTATGTATCTATAATCTTGGCACATCTAGCCACTGGGATTTTTGCCCATTCTTCAAGGCAAAACTGCTCCAGCTCCTTCAAGTTGGATGGGTTCTGCTGGTGTACAGCAATCTTTAAGTCATACCACAGATTCTCAATTGGATTGAGGTCTGGGCTTTGACGAGGCCGTTCCAAGACATTTAAAGGTTTCCCCTTAAACCACTCGAGTGTTGCTTTAGCAGTATGCTTAGGGTCATTGTCCTGCTGGAAGGTGAACCTCCGTCCCAGTCTCAAATCTCTGGAAGACTGAAACAGGTTTCCCTCAAGAATTTCCCTGTATTAAGCGCCATCCATCATTCCTTCAATTCTGACCAGTTTCCCAGTCCCTGCCGATGAAAAACATCCCCACAGCATGATGCTGCCACCACCATGCTTCACTGTGGGGATGGTGTTCTCGGGGTGATGAGAGGTGTTGGGTTTGCGCCAGACATAGCGTTTTCCTCGATGGCCAAAAAGCTCAATTTTAGTCTCATCTGACCAGAGTACCTTCTTCCATATGTTTGGGGAGTCTCCCACATGCCTTTTGGCGAACACCAAACGTGTTTGCTTATTTTTTTCTTTAGCAATGTCTTTTTCCTGGCCACTCTTCCGTAAAGCCCAGCTCTGTGGAGTGTACGGCTTAAAGTGGTCCTATGGACAGAAACTCCAATCTCCGCTGTGGAGCTTTGCAGCTCCTTCAGGGTTATCTTTGGTCTCTTTGTTGCCTCTCTGATTAATGCCCTCCTTGCCTGGTCCGTGAGTTTTGGTGGGCGGCCCTCTCTTGCCAGGTTTGTTGTGGTGCCATGTTCTTTCCATTTTTTAATAATGGCTTTAATGGTGCTCTGTGGGATGTTCAAAGTAGATTGCAGACAGGTGGACTTTATTTAACTAATTACGTGACTTCTGAAGGTAATTGGTTGCACCAGATCTTATTTAGAGGCTTAATAGCAAAGGGGGTGAATACATATGCACGCACCACTTTTCCGTTATTTATTTTTTAGAATTTTTTGAAACAAGTTATTTTTTTCATTTCACTTCACCAATTTGGACTATTTTGTGTATGTCCATTACATGAAATCCAAATAAAGATCAATTTTAATTCCAGGTTGTAATTCAACAAAATAGGAAAAACGCCAAGGGGGGTCAATACTTTTGCAAGGCACTGTAGATACTGATAGATAGATATACTGATAGATATACTGATAGATATATATACTGATAGATATACTGATAGATATACAGATAGATAGATATATATACTGATAGATAAACTGATAGATATACAGATAGATATACTGATAGATAGATATACTGATAGATATATATATACTGATAGATATACTGATAGATAGATATACTGATAGATATACTGATAGATATACTAATAGATATATACTGATAGATATACTGATAGATATACTGATAGATATATATACTGATAGATATACTGATAGATATACTGATAGATAGATATACTGATAGATAGATAGATATACTGTTAGATAGATATACTGATAGATAGATATACTGATAGATATACTGATAGATATACTAATAGATATATATACTGATAGATATACTGATAGATATATATACTGATAGATATACTGATAGATATACTGATAGATAGATATACTGATAGATAGATAGATATACTGATAGATAGATATACTGATAGATAGATAGATATACTGTTAGATAGATATACTGATAGATAGATATACTGATAGATATATATACTGATAGATATACTGATAGATATACTGATAGATAGATATACTGATAGATATACTGATAGATATACTGATAGATAGATATACTGATAGATAGATAGATATACTGATAGATAGATATACTGATAGATAGATAGATATACTGATAGATAGATATACTGATAGATAGATAGATATACTGTTAGATAGATATACTGTTAGATAGATATACTGATAGATAGATATACTGATAGATATATATACTGATAGATATACTGATAGATAGATATACTGATAGATATACTGATAGATATATATACTGATAGATATACTGATAGATAGATACACTGATAGATAGATAGATAGATATACTGTTAGATAGATATACTGATAGATAGATATACTGATAGATATATATACTGATAGATATACTGATAGATAGATATACTGATAGATATACTGATAGATATATATACTGATAGATATACTGATAGATATACAGAGGGTTCTCAACTTCTGAACATTCGAGTTACGAACATTCGTAGATACGAACAACCGCTGACGGATGTCCATAAATGTTCGTAAAATGCCGTATTGCGTTCGCAAGTTCGTATTTTGTACAGCGCACCACATCCGACTGATTCCCCTTTCTGCCGCAACCCACGCCGAGCAGCACTGGCTCATCTCCAACACTTTGTTCGTTGCTCCAACACTCACTTCGTTGTTGTGTTCATCTTAGTTCGTACCATCTTGGATACTTTACCGATTCTCATATATTTATGACCCGTTTCTCACGTGTTTATCATGCCTAAGAAAGCAAATGCTAGTGGTAGTGGTAGTGGCAAAAAGCGTAAGGCTCCAACTTCTACGTATACGCATCGACTTCGCTCTAAAGGTAAGTTACAGTAATCATGTTTATGTGTTGTTATTATGTACTCTAATTATTTCTGGTAAGTCTTAGGGAATAGTAATGAATAGTAATGAATAGTAATGGAATTTAAATGACCTCAAATGGCAATTATAGGTTGAAATTTAATATATAACGACTTACGAACAATTCAGCTTACGAACAGCTGTTTGGAACGCATTGTGTTCGTAGGTTGAGAATCTGCTGTACTGACAGATATACTGATAGATATACTGATAGATAGACAGACAGACAGACAGATAGACAGATAGACAGATAGATAGATAGATAGATAGATGGATGATGGATGATGGATAGATAGAACTGGACATTAAATATATCTACGTTACATATAGTCGTAATGTGATTTGAAATTGTCGACTGAATAACCAAAGATTCATCTGTGCAGTGTTTAAATCAAGGAAGAAGAAGAAAAAGTCAAACTGCCACGTCAGAAACAACCTTTTATGGTTATTTGGCTCTGAAAAAAGACTTCTGTTCTACTGAGCCGAAGATTTCATAACAACATCAGCTGACCTGCGTTGGTCTTTATCGGAAACCTGCACAGCGCCGTTGCACCATCTTTACCAACAGAACTTCCCCCTTCACTTCCAAGGTAGAATGACTCCACAGACTTGATGAGGACATCGGACATAAAAGTTCAAAATATTTAAAAATAAAATAAATAAAAATAACAAGTATTTTCACTGTTTTTAATAAATTCACAAAATCTAGACAGATTTGAATGTAAAATCCTGAATAAATGACAACAAATACAAGCGACACAGGTGGGAAGGCTCCAGTCAATATGAGGAAGTGACGGCTCACTACTTAAGGGAGGCAGATGTGCTAAGTAGAAGCTTTAGAGGGTTTTTTGGTCATTTTTGTAAACGAGAAGAAGAGAAGACGACAAAGGAAGGATGGCTGCGTTGAAATGGATTAAAATGTCTTTATTTCTGGTGCTGATGCTTCAGTTTACAGGTAAGAATTCATATCAGAAACCTTGAATAACAAATAGATGACAAAAGTTCATTAATGTTATCATTATGTATTATTCTTATTGGTTAGGGTTTTTTTGTTTGTAAGTTTTTAGACGTTTGGAAAACAAAGATGAGATAGATACTTGTGCGTATCTAAAAATGATCAGAAAACAAAACATGGTAATTTTTCATGTTACAGTTTGTCACATTTCTCTCTCTTCTCCTCGACAGCAACAGCTGGACAACATCTGTCTCTCTTCACTATCAAAGGACATGATGTCACTTTGCCTTGTGAAAATGTGATACCTGGTCAACATAACTGTGACATCACTGACTGGCTGTTCGATAATTCAAATAACAGACCAGTGGTAGAGCTGATTAAACTCGGTCAGATTGGACTAAATGTTGGATCTAAATCAGACAGACTGAGTGTTACATCGAACTGTTCTCTGGTTATAAAGAACGTCACAGATGAAGATGTTGGTGTTTACACCTGCAGACAGTTGAAACCAGGACAAAGAGAAAAATACTTTGATATTAATCTGTCTGTTGTTAAGAGTGAGTATTTATTACATCATTGTGTTTTCAGATCAAACTGTCAGAACAAAATACAGAAAAAATGACAATAATTCTGACTTTATTGATCAAGTTCATTTAACCTTTGTTGTCTTTCTCAACACATCTTCAACAGTAATTCACTATGAAGTGGACGAGACAGTCACCTTGTTCTGCTATGTGTTGACATATGGACAATGCAGATATACAGTAGAGTGGGTGAACACCTCCCCGGACATGAAGACATCATCATATCTGTGTTCTACCAGCGTGAAATTTACAACATCTCATGTTGATCAGAAGTCAGAGTTTTATAAGTTATTGAAGTGTAAAGTGAGACATGTTGACACTAAAGAAGAGAAGCTGTTTTCCTTCAGTCATCAGACGTCAGGTGAGAAAACTGTTTAAAATCATCTCACTGATGTTTAATTACACAAAACACTTGTTGAAGTTTAAATATCAGCAGTTTGTGTCCTCTGTTGTTGTCAAGGTAACATGAAGTACCTTCTCACTGTACAGTTATTTTGTTCTGTTGTTGTTTAAATTTTTTCAGATGAAGATTCAACAAAGGAAATAAACACATCATCAGGTAGAAACAATACAAATGTAATATTTCAGGAAATCCCAGATGGAATTTTTTTTAGATTTGGCACAAATGTTCACTTGGTCTTCAGGATGTATTGATTCTTCACATTAGGCACAAATGTTCACTTAAACTCAGATCAACTGAATAGATTTTGGTGATCAAAGGTCAAAGGTCAAAGTCACTGTGACCTCTCGTCCATCTTTTCCACTCATTACATTTTTGTGAACGAGAAATCTCATAAACGCCCTGAGAGAATATTTTTTCAAATTTGGGACCAACATTAACTTTGGTGGTAAAAGGTAACTGTGACCTCACAAACCACAATTATTGCCATAACTCATTAATTCATACATTAATTAACACAATATTTCACACATTTCTAACAGGATAATATGACTATTATTTTGTTCTGTCTATTATTCACAACAACATGTAGCACCGACTGTATTTATCACTTTTGAAAACATTTCATTTTCTGAACAGAAAAAAATAAACCTGAAGCCCAAATGTTTCTTTATTGATTTCAGGTTTTCCATATTTGTTGAGGTGCATCGTCGTGTCTTTGGGTTTAGCAGCACTCGTGATATCTGTTGTTACAGTCAACATTTGGACAAGAATTAAAGGTGAGAACGTTCACAGAGGAAACTTTTCTACACAAAAACTTCTGATAAACCTGAAGTTAGTTTTTCTGTGGAAGCAAAAGTCGACTCTTTATTTTGTCTTTTTGTCTTTTCAGGAAACCAAAACCAGAAGGAAGAAAACACTGTGAGTTTAAACACTGAATATTCAGTAATAACTTTCCAGAAAAAAACAAGCGTTTGTGATATTTGTTTCTATAACTTTGAATAAACATGAGAAAAAAGAAAATTGAGCTAAAATTGCACAACTGTGTTGTTTTGAAATGAAGTGTTTATCTCAGCGAAGGAATCTTTAGGAAATCTAAACTGAACATTTATAGCAAAAAAACTGAAAGCTGCACATGAGAAGATGAAAATAAGAGATAAACGTGACAACATGAGACAGTTCATCTCAACAATACCACAAACTATGACCTCAGTTTAAACTCAGTGTAAACAGTGTTGTGTTGTTTTCCACAGGTGCATAACGATGAAGACGTCGGTACAGTGAACTATGAAAACATCGGAGAACCTTCTGTTTCCTTCCAACTCCGCTGATCATCAACAGAAATTACTCCACCTCTGTTAAACATCATCTCATCACGTTTTACACGAGTAGGAAACAGAATCAGCAAATATTTGTACTACTTTTTATGTCTTTGTGTTTTCTTACCAACATGATGATGTGTTTTTTGTGACGAGTTGTTTCTATTTCAAGCTGAAATTTTGAGAAAGAAGTTCAAGTCTGGATTTTCTCTCATATTAAGAAGCAAAATGTTTTAAATCTGCATTTAAATCAGAACACAACAGCTGGATTTGACATTTATCTAACAAGAAATATAGCTTATAACAAATATTTTATTCTTATTGTATTTTATTTTTTTGGCTTCCTGTTGCAACATGTAGCTCTGAGATTAAGATTCACTGTTTCTTTTTAAAGTGTTTTCAGTGTAAAGATTTTAACTGAATTTAATGTAGAATATTTGACTTTAATAAGCTTCATGTCTTCATGTTATCTGTAAAAAAATGTCTTTGCTACGGCTGATGATGTAAAATTCATGAATATACAAATTCCTCATTTCCTCTTTCACAGTGTGTTTTGTAGTTCTGTCTCAGACACCTCCAGACCACAGTACAAGTCTGTCATGGTTTTGTTCCTTGTGTTACTCCCTCCGGCCACCAGAGGTCCTCAGTCTCTCAGGACCTCCGGTGGATCTCATCTGATTGGAGAGTCAACGACTCCTAAATCCTCAGATAGCATTACTGGACCGAAGGTTCATGTCTGCAGCGAGTCAAACAGACTCTGATGAAACATGTTGAACTGCTACGACACGTTTTCACAAGTTGGATGGTGGGACGCTTAAAGACGGTTCAGTCAGACGCTCATTAATGTGAGAAGCATTTGTGTTTCTGATGTTTATCTGGTCCTCGTTAGTAAAACCAACCTGCAGATCTCTTCTGCTGTTCAACCCACATTCTCACCACAAACACTTCCTCTTTAGTTTTCAGAGAAAATGTGGTTTCCTACAACGTCTATGTGGTAATTCTAGTGACATGATTAACTGCATCAGAAGGCAGCATTCAAAAAGATCTTTGAATTACTTGTCTAAATGGTATTAAATACGTTGGACATCCACCAAACCTGTCTATAGGATTTTGGAGAAGTCTGTTCATGTGCGTTCTGCCCACTGAAGCCACTGAATCAGGTGGACCTGGTTGGAGCTGTCGGAGGAGAAACTACGACACCAAAATTACACCGTACGGACGCATTTTTGAACAACACACCCTCCTTTTGCACCGTTCGGCCCATCTCGGAGCAGCTGGGTTCACGTTGCACAAAAGACAAGTCGCATTCACACGAACATTTATCTCAAGTGACGATCTTCACACCTTCAACTTCCTCTGTTCTCTGGCTGATTAAGAAATTGTCCGTTGTTACATGACTGGAAAACATTGGAAATAAAAAGAGTTCACAAAATACATAAACGTTAAAAGATGGAAGACGATTCACAAAGTTTAGAGTGATTATTAGTTAATATCTTGAATTAATTGAACTATTCCGAACAGAAAACGTGGGCTGAAGTCACTATGAGGAAGTGACAGTTCAGTCTTCACAGGAAGGAGGAACTATATTTATATTAAAGAAGAAGTTACAACAGTGATTGTGTCATTTGTGAAGTTGAGAACAAGAGAGACAGAAGCAGGATGGCTGCGTTCAAATGGAGTCAAATGTCTTTATTTCTGGTGCTGATGCTTCAGTTTACAGGTAAGAATTCATATCAGAAACCTTCAAATACAAATATTCTTCCTTCAACTGAGACAGATACGATTTGTTTGTAACTTGATGAGTTTAATTGATTCTTGTTTTTACAGCCATCTTCATGTTACAGTTTGTCACATTTCTCTCTCTTCTCCTCGACAGCAACAGCTGGACAAAATCTGTCTCTCTTCACTATCAAAGGACATGATGTCACTTTGCCTTGTGGAAATGTGATACCTGGTCAACATAACTGTGACATCACTGACTGGATGTTCGTTAATTCAAATAACAGACCAGTGGTAGAGCTGATTAAACTCGGTCAGATTGGACTAAATGTTGGATCTAAATCAGACAGACTGAGTGTTACATCGAACTGTTCTCTGGTTATAAAGAACGTCACAGATGAAGATGTTGGTGTTTACACCTGCAGACAGTTCAAACCAGGACAAAGAGAAAAATACTTTGATATTAATCTGTCTGTTGTTAAGAGTGAGTATTTATTACATCATTGTGTTTTCAGATCAAACTGTCAGAACAAAATACAGAAAAAATGACAATAATTCTGACTTTATTGATCAAGTTCATTTAACCTTTGTTGTCTTTCTCAACACATCTTCAACAGTGATTGACTATGAAGTGGACGAGACAGTCACCTTGGACTGCTCTGTGTTGACATATGGACAATGCAGATATACAGTAGAGTGGGTGAACACCTCCCCGGACATGAACACATCATCATATCAGTGTTCTGCCATCGTGAAATTTACAACATCTCATGTTGATCAGAAGTCAGAGTTTTATAAGTTATTGAATTGTAAAGTGAGACATGTTGACACTAAAGAAGAGAAGCTGTTTTCCTTCAGTCATCAGACGTCAGGTGAGAAAACTGTTTAAAATCATCTTACTGATGTTTAATTACACAAAACACTTGTTGAAGTTTAAATATCAGCAGTTTGTGTCCTCTGTTGTTGTCAAGGTAACATGAAGTACGTTCTCACTGTACAGTTATTTTGTTGTGTTGTTTTAATTTTTTCAGATGAAGATTCAACAAAGACAACAATCAGACCAACAATTCAACCAACTGCAACAAAGGAAACAAACACATCACCAGGTAGAAACAATACAAATGTAATATTTCAGGAAATCCCAGATGGAATTTTGTAATTAAATTAAACCAAAAACAGAAACAAGCCCAACGGTAGCAACTGAATACGTTTTTCATACTTTGACGTCTAAAGTTTGAGCGACTTCAAACATTTATCAACTCAGTGCCGCTAGCTGCGTTTAACATTTTGAAACTGTCTCTCTTCAGGTTTGTCGTGGTGGTACATCGCTGTTCCTGTAGCTTTAGCTGCTCTCTTAATAATTCTGGTGGCGGTCGTCATATGGAAGAAAAATAAAAGTGAGAACATCCACTGATTCAATTTTTATCCTTAAAAAGTTGTCATGAAGGAGACTTAACAAAGCGGAAGCTGAACTCAACTCTTCGTTTGTGTTTTTCAGGAAATAAAACACAAAAGGAAGAAAAGACGGTGAGTTTAAACACTGAATAATTCAAATACTTATATTATATGGTAATTTTAGAATAACGGTTTGGATAATTGTGGCGTTTCTTATTCGCGATCAACTTGAAACCTGAAAGTGGTGTCAACAAACACGGTCAAAAGATCCGTAGAGAATACAAACAAGAAAAACAACATGAACAACAGTGTGCTAATTATAGCCGTGTCATCAACGAATTATTGTACGCAGTATTTTGGATTCAGCGATTTACCTTTACCGAGAACGCAGACGTAGCTTATGTTGCGTTTACTGTAAGATGCTTTCTGGATGTAACTCGCCTTTTCTTTCTCAGGTGCTGAGTTTAAACCCTGTGGAGACGTCGTCTGGTCCGGAAGAACATCAGGTCACGGTGAGATCCCACATCCACCGAGAAAAACAACCGTTATACTCCCTGTTATATCGCTACCTGGTATCACGGCAAAGCGTGAAATAGACACGCTTTTGGGCTGTTCTTTTTGGTAACCCATACAAAGTTTTTATTTTTCCCAAACCTCAATCAGATGTTTTAGCTAAAAGTAAAATTTTCCTGTAAATCACGCATGAAATAAGTTTCATTTTCGTCCACAACAGGAAAACGTGTAACTTTCAGACGTAGACGGCGCAAAGCGTGACTATCTCACGTTTTGCCGAAATGGACCGGCGTGACGATTTCACGCTATGTCGTGATTCGTTCAAATGGAACACGAGTTTTTGGTTACAACCTGGGAAGTCGTGTGCACCGTATGCTTGGCGTTGTACTGTTTAAGTCATAAAAATATTGTTGCTAGGCAACGACAACGCAAACGGTGTCTAGAAGCTGTGGAGGCAAACAATTTAGCAAGCTAACAACTGAAGCTAACAGAAAATGTAAAGTCACAAAAGGGAAAGATGAGGCCTTTGGGAAGATCAGCATTTTCCTCAGACGTAGGCTATTTCCTAAGTTACGAAGACAAACTCTACGTGACTAAAATTACAATATATTAGCTTAAAATCGTACGAAAAATGAACTTCCATGGCGTCTGACTTTTCTGTAAACGTCAGCAAACACGTCACAACTCGTGAACTCGACGCTTACGGAAAATTTAGAGTTCCGTCGTCGTGAATACCACAAGAGGGCGCCGTTCATACGCGTCCGTGGAAAGTACGACCCAGATTGAAAGCGGCATTTGTTTTCTGATCTTTGTTTGTGAGTGTTACGTTTAACTTCCTCCCACCAGAGAGAAGAGGAAGGATGACTTATCAAAATGATGATGAGTTTCCGCTGTGCTGAAGTGTTTTCAGAATCATTTGGTTGTCTTTAAATGTGCAGGTGGATGCTGAGGAAGGTGTTTCCTACGCCTCCATCAGCTACTCCAGGAAGGACGACCGCAAAGCCCGGGTGAGTCATCCGTGGGAGAGACTGTGTTGAAATAATGACTTTCAAAACTCCCGTCAGGTTATGTTTACGTGTACGAAACGCTGCAATGTTTCCTTCTAGGTCCGTGACGACCAAAAAGAAGAAGACGAAGGCGACTCTGTGACCTACAGCACCGTGAAAGCCTCCTCGGCTGGAGTTTCATCTGATCCCGGCAACCTTTACGCTTCTGTCAACGAACCCAACAAATAAGATGTAACACGTTAATATGTTGTTTTTATCAACGTTACGTGATCGTTTGGATTATAGATTTAGATTTTTAATGTGAAACAATTGATTGGAAAGTGGTGTCTTTCATAGAGGACACAAGGTATGAAGGTGTTTAGCTCTTTAAAAAAAGTGTCTCATTCTTTGTCTGTCACTGATTATTGGAAACTGAAGATTGGACATGCAGCCATCAGGAGAGTTGAGACTCCCTCTAGAGGCCAAGAGTGTGAATAAACAGGGCAAACACACTCTTTCTATTGTTTACTCACCGGGACTAAATTATTGTTTTGTAAATATATTTTCTTGTTTTTTATGCTTTGTTGTTTTAAATATGCTTATAATTTTAAACATATTTAAATGTTGCTCTCTGTTTATTTAATATTATTACTCACATCTTCTGTTTTCTGTGCTTTGTTGTGGAAAAAAACATTCCTGCAACATTCAAAATGTATTTCCTTGTTTGTTTAACATCTGTTAATTGAGATAGTTTTTTGCGATGGGCTTCATGGATTGAGAACAAAATGGACCCAGAATTTTGTGCTAGAGACCCCTGGTAATACCAGAACCGGTTATTATGATATAGCAAGTTGTTATGTTGAGTCATGATGATGATCATATTTAGATATGGGGATTATTTTGGACAGCAGTCTGTCAGGATCCCTGTCTGACCCTGTGTTTTGACCTTTGTTTCCCCAGATCTCCTCTCTTCATGTGTGCTGTCATTCCCATGTTTATTGTGGTGTGCCATGTGCTTTGTGTTTTGGTCTGTGTCTCTCCACTTCCTGTCTCCAGAAACCTCCCATGGCCACGCCCCTGATCATTCTGAGCAGCTGCTGACAATCCAGCTGATTACCACCTGCAGGTTGACACACCGGTTCCTCATCCCACTAATCACCTCCCGACACCATATCAACCCTGGTCCTGCAGTCCTGGGTTGTCGGTCCATCCTGTCTGCTACGTCCACTCACCCGCAACCTGTCGCCAGTAATACGTCCTGTCCTGTCCTGTCCTGTCCTGCCGGACTACCTCTATCCAGCCTGCTAGCCTGCCTCGGACTCATCCTTCACCAGTAAATAAAGTCTGTTCTGTACCTGAACTCCATTTTGGGTCCAATCCTGCCGCACCACATAACAGAGGGGTTAATGAGCAAAGGGGTGTCTTGGTGTAGTTTTACCAAAGTGGTCAGGAAAAGTAGAATATTTCTTCAAGTCTTGAATTATCAGCAAGATAATCAGGAGGAGATCGGGTGAAAAGACTTTAGTCACGTGACCACCTGTGTACAAAATGAAGACTGTTTTTGAACTTTGACCCGAGTCTGTGTCTGCGTTCGGGTCCGTTCCAAACTCACCTCGCAACAGGACGTGTCTGTTTGATTGACAGGTCTGTGGTGCAGTTACGGCTATCGGTGGGCGGGACGTAGGTTTCCAATCAGAACCAGTCAGATCCACCCTTAGCTCCTCCCACAGCTCATCCAAATATGGTCACTTCCTGCTTCAAACCATTTCGAACTAGGAAGCGAGCTGGTCACCGCTTGCTATATCATCAGATAGCATTACTGGACCGAAGGTTCATGTCTGCAGCAAGTCAAACAGACTTTCACTAGCTCGGACCCCGCCTCGGCCGAGGGCGAACCTTCATTGATTGAAGGAGATTAAGCCAGAGTGAGAGTTTCGCAGTTTGTGGAAGGCTTAGTCGAGGATCCACTGCGGCTCCCGGGCCTTGCAGATCCCCAAAAGAATCCATCCTAAGAAAGCAAGGCCGCCTGCCCTTTGCGCAGGTCGTCGAAGCTGTGGTGGGTGTAAAGTTGGTAGGCTTGGGAAGACCAGCGGCCCATGACCTTCATGAGGTGGTCTGGGACTCCTCTGCTTGACGTGGTGGTGGCTGCCCCTATGCGGAAGGAGTGGCCGGAGAAGTAGTCAGGATTAATCCCCGAGGTGATTAGAACTGCTCTGAAGTGTAAAAGGAACCAGGATCGCTTGGCAACTTGGCCTGTTTCGGTGATGAACAGCGGTTCAGGGGAAGAAGTTTGCTGCTTTTTCCTGAGCTGCAGATAGTGTATGAGGGGTTCGTAGGGGCTCATATGAATTTAGTTTAAAGTAAAATATGGGAACTGGGTTGCTTGCCTGGTTTGCATTGCTCCGTTTGAGCGAATAGCGTAAGCAATCTTCGGAGATGGGATAGAGGTCTGATATGCAAGGGTGGAGACTAGGGTTAAACTTGGCTGAAGAAGAAGCGAATTCTGAGCATCGCAAGAAACCGAAGAAAGCAAGTAGAAACATGGATTCCAGAGTGCTCGCCAGTTGGGCGGAAAAGTGGTTAGAACGAAGGGTGGCAATGCAGCGAGAAATAAGATCGGTGGTTAGCAGGAGACGGCGAGGAGTCGGTGTGGGTGTTTGGCGCTGAAGGCCTTTAATAAGTAAAGATGACTAATAGAGCGTTGCAGGGGAGCCAGTGAGTAATTTTGCAAAGAAGTTGATACCGCTAAGGTCAATCTTAATGGTGGGTATCTCGATGTGGAGAATTGAGTGGACATGGGAGATGAAGCTGCATACGGAGGCCACGTCGAAGGAAGGAAACGGAAGGTTAAACGTGGCGTGGAAGGAGCGGAAAGAGTTCCAGGCCGTCCGGTAAGTAGAAAGAGTGCTGGGGGCTAAGCTGCTGCTGATGGCTTGTTGGGAAAAAGAGATGAGTTCTGCGATGGTTCGTTTCAAACGAGGAATGTCGTGTCTGAAAATGGTGGGATGGGTTGGATTCTCCTCCGCATCTGGAGCTAAGGTTCTGAAGATCTGGAAGGAGAAGCGAGACAAAGAGTCAGCAATGGAGTTATGGTGGCCAGGAACATGTTGAGCTCAGAGAATAAATTGATGAGTGACCGACAGCCACGTGAGACGGCGTATGAAGGGCATGATCATGGGAGAGCTTGTTCTGCCTTTGTTAATGATGTCGACTACGGCGATATTATCAGAATGGATGAGTATAGACCTTTTTGGCCACTCGTCCCCTCAGAGGAGAGCGGCGATGACGACCAGATATATTTCATGGACTGCTGAAGATGATTGGAGGGAGCCTTGGAGGAAGTTGCGGAACTCGATGTGCCATTCAGCTGAAAACCATCGTCTGCCGTAGTGGACCCCAAAACCGGCGGAAGGAGCAGCGTCAGCATAGAGCTGAATGTCTTCTGGGTTGGAAAGTTGGTCGTCGTAAAAGAAGGTGATACTGTTCCAGTTGGAGAGGAGGTGCAGCCACATCTGCATCTCTGTTCTGGAGGGGGTATCCATGGAGACTGGATCGATAAGTGAGGGTGTAGATGATGCGAGGGAGAGCAAGTGCGAAATAAAGGAGCGGCCCTGGGGGATGATGCGCAAAGCAAAGTTCAGATGTCCCGAGAGGGAGAGGAGTTGTCGTTTGGTGCAAGAGGGAGTAAGAAGAAAGTTTTGTAGGAGGAGAATGATGCGGTGGAGTTTCTCCGCGGGCAAAGAAGCTTGGAACCGGACAGTGTCCATTTGGGAATGGTGATTGTGTGAACGGACCGATCATGAAAGCCTCTTTTACCTCTGTGGCTAGCAAGGAGTCAACTGTGTCGGGGTCCCTCAGGGCAGACTGGAGGTTTTTGCACTGGAAGGGGACTGAGGGATTGGAGATGGTCCCCGGATGGAAGACGTCGAAGAGACCCGAAATTAGGAAACTGACAAAGCTTCGATCTGGATGGTTTTTGAGGGCTTGTTTTAATGCTTGGACATTTATGGGGGTTGATGCGGACATGGGTAGTCATGGTTTTGTTGGATTATGGGGGCATGCTGGGCGGGAATGGCTGCCACCGCAGAAGGAGCAGGTACGGAGGTACCTGCACTGGAACATGTTGCATCTGGCCTCATTAAAATTATTGCATATGGTTTTACCCCCTTGGAGCATTATTGGATGGCCTTTCCTATCCAAGCCCTGGAGCAGGGGCATACTGATGCTGGGCGCTGCAAATTTGGGAGTTAGGTATTTGGAAGGAGCAGTAGTTGGCGGGTGAGTGGTGGCTGAAGGTTGGCTTTGGGGACGTGGTTGGATGGGGATGGTGCACGTGGAGGCGGGATGGGAAAGAGCACCGCATAATTTGCAGGGGAGAGCTGGACGGGCGGCAAAAATGCAGCAGTAGAGTTCTTGTTCGAGGGTACCCCAGTAAGTGGCCTGGTTGAACTGGAGGAGACGGGCTGCGGCTTCTGAAGCAAATTGGATGTGGTATTGGTAAAAGCCTACTCCGCCATCGCAGAGAGCTAGGTCGAGGATTATGGAAAGGTAGTTATCTAACTCTGTCCTCCTAGCTGGGAAGAGGGTGCAGAGGACATCTCTGTACAGGGAGAAAGCGTACGCGAACTCAGGCGGGGTGAGCTCTTTGGAGCGAGCTGGCGCTGAAGTACGCATGATAATGAGGCTCTCATGGCTATCGATCACCCTAGGTTCAGCGTGTTGGTGGAGGGGAGGGAGGATGAGTTGTGCCTAGTCAACGTATTTACTGAGAATATCTGTTGGCGGAGGTTCGTGGAGACGGGAGAAGGGTTTTTGGCCGGTATGTTGGGTGGAGGAATCGCTGACGCCAAGGAGAAGTGCTGGGTGTGTGGTTGGAGAGGGGGAAAAGGGAGGAAGGGGGCTGGCATCTCGGTGCCGGTAGTGTGGCCGTGGGACTGCTGGGTTGGAGGAATGGGGAGGAAGGGAGGGGGCGGCACGGAGCCGAAAAAGAGAGCATGTGATGGTTGGAGGGTAGGGGAAGAAGGACCAGGGACTGACATCCCGGTGCCAGGAATCTTCATGGTAGAAGGGTAAACTGCAGCCCTCGTTGTGCTGGGGAAGGTCACTGGAGGCGCCAGAGGAAAGGGGGCAGAAGGGTTGTAAGTTGGCAGCCCAGTGGTGATGATGGGCGCTGGGGATGGATGAGAGAGGGGGAAAGAGGAAAGAAGACCTGGCAACCTGGTGCCAGAGTAGAGGGCAGAAAAAGGGGTGTGGAAGAACAGCAGTAGTACAGACTGATGAATCCGAACCAGAAGGTGGGATGGAGTGCTGTGGAAATTGAAGAGAGGAAAAGAGAGTCGGCATCCCGGTGCCGCTGTGCAAAGATGAGTTTGCCTGAGGTGGTGGAGGGGGATGAGAGGTGACGCGCTGCAAACCTGGCAACCCGGAATATTGTGGGTGGGAGGGCGGGGCTTGGAGGTGCGTGGTGACGTCACTGTCGTTGACGTTACGCCGGTGTGTTTTGCTTGGAGGTACGTCTGTGTTTTTAGCCTGACGTGACTTTTGGAAAGTTGTGAGGAGTTGGAACAGTTTGCTTTGTTGTCGGAGCGGTGGTGAGGTATCCCCTTCTCTTTTAACGCTTTTAGCAGACGGACTACGGTCGGAGATCTTGGCCGGTGCGTCTTCGACGGGGGACCTGGCTGGACCGAGGGAGCGGTGGCGGAGGCTTTGAGCGCGGCGCGCTGTGGAGCCGGAGTCATCGGAGGCTCGTTCCCGAGCGCTGGGTCTGGAGCGAGCGGAGGAAGAAAGAGGAGACTTGCGTTTCCGTTGACTACGTCTGGGGGTGGCAGGTCTCCCTCCGTCACCGGTGAGTGAGTTATTGGAGGACGGCCGTGGATCAGAACCTTCGTACAGAAGGATTGAACGGAGAGAGGGATTCTGGTGGATGCAGCTGGTCGGCTTGTTGGAGATCGGCGGGTTTGGCTCCGATGTGCTAACAGGGTGTTACCGGTGGGGGCGTCTCGTGGGTAACCCTGGGGTTTTTGGAGAGGGCAGCAGATCGAGGGCTTCCCTTGGGTGTATGGGTGGCCTCTGGGGAGGCAAAACAATCGTCGTCATCGGACGGGCTGAAGAACAGCAGATCCATGTTTGGTCCAAGATAAGATCGTTTTTGTTTTTTCTGCGTGGCGTTCTGGTTCCGAATGCGGAACACGCGAACAGGCCGAGGTTTAGAGTGGGTGGATATTTATAGGAGTGTGGCCAGAAGTGGCGGAGTGGTTGAGGCGTGGAGGCTCCTGAAATTCAGCTAAAACTTTATCTCCAACGAATAAAACATGTTGAACTGCTACGACACGTTTTCACAAGTTGGATGGTGGGACGCTTAAAGACGGTTCAGTCAGACGCTCATTAATGTGAGAAGCATTTGTGTTTCTGATGTTTATCTGGTCCTCGTTAGTAAAACCAACCTGCAGATCTCTTCTGCTGTTCAACCCACATTCTCACCACCAACACTTCCTCTTTAGTTTTCAGAGAAAGTTACTTCATAGATATAAATATGAACCAACACTAAAATATCTCATCTATGTTGTTATTCAGCTGCTGCAGCTTCACCGTGTTTCATCACAGACTTCAGTGGTTTGCTGGTTTATGTTTGCCGTCAAACTTCACCATGAAAACGGAGTTTTCTTATAATAAACTCTGAAAAAGACGAGCTGCGTCGACGGGAACATTTATCTGAAAGAACGATTCCCTCATTCAACTTCCTCTTTTTCTGTGGTTGATCAATTTTCCACTGCAGCCCACACAAACAAACACGGGAGAAAATACAGTCAGCTAAATGCATGAAAGTTAAAATGTTAAAAAGTTTTTATTCTTTTGATCTCAACACGTAAATGTTAAGAAATTTAACATAAATATCTAAAAAGATTTCAAGGAGTGGCAGAAGAGAGAAAACGTTGCTAAAGTCACTATGAGGAAGTGACAGTTCAGTCTTCACAGGAAGGAGAAACTATATTTATTTTATTTTAAGGAAGAAGTTACAACAGTGATTGTGTCATTTGTGAAGTTGAGAACAAGAGAGACAGAAGCAGGATGGCTGCGTTCAAATGGAGTCAAATGTCTTTATTTCTGGTGCTGATGATTCAGTTTACAGGTAAGAATTCATATCAGAAACCTTCAAATACAAATATTCTTCCTTCAACTGAGACAGATACGATTTGTTTGTAACTTGATGAGTTTAATTGATTCTTGTTTTTACAGCCATCTTCATGTTACAGTTTGTCACATTTCTCTCTCTTCTCCTCGACAGCAACAGCTGGACAACATCTGTCTCTCTTCACTATCAAAGGACATGATGTCACTTTGCCTTGTGAAAATGTGATACCTGGTCAACATAACTGTGACATCACTGACTGGCTGTTCGTTAATTCAAATAGCAGATCAGCGGTAGAGCTGATTAAACTCGGTCAGATTGGACTAAATGTTGGATCTAAATCAGACAGACTGAGTGTTACATCGAACTGTTCTCTGGTTATAAAGAACGTCACAGATGAAGATGTTGGTTTTTACACCTGCAGAAAATACATACCAAGACAAAAAGAAACAGACTTTGATATTAATCTGTCTGTTGTTAAGAGTGAGTATTTATTACATCATTGTGTTTTCAGATCAAACTGTCAGAACAAAATACAGAAAAAATGACAATAATTCTGACTTTATTGATCAAGTTCATTTAACCTTTGTTGTCTTTCTCAACACATCTTCAACAGTAATTCACTATGAAGTGGACGAGACAGTCACCTTGGACTGCTCTGTGTTGACATATGGATAATGCAGATATACAGTAGAGTGGGTGAACACCTCCCCGGACATGAAGACATCATCATATCAGTGTTCTGCCATCGTGACATTTACAACATCTCATGTTGATCAGAAGTCAGAGTTTTATAAGTTATTGAAGTGTAAAGTGAGACATGTTGACACTAAAGAAGAGAAGCTGTTTTCCTTCAGTCATCAGACGTCAGGTGAGAAAACTGTTTAAAATCATCTCTGATGTTTAATTACATAAAACACTTGTTGAAGTTTAAATATCAGCAGTTTGTGTCCTCTGTTGTTGTCAAGGTAACATGAAGTACATTCTCACTGTACAGTTATTTTGTCCTGTTGTTGTTGTAACTTATCAGATGAAGATTCAACAAAGGAAATAAACACATCACCAGGTAGAAACAATACAAATGTAATATTTCAGGAAATCCCAGATGGAATTTTTTAATTAAATTAAACCAAAAACAGAAACAAGCCCAACGGTAGCAACTGAATACGTTTTTCATACTTTGACGTCTAAAGTCTGAGCGACTTCAAACATTTATCAACTCAGTGCCACTAGCTGCGTTTAACATTTTGAAACTGTCTCTCTTCAGGTTTGTCGTGGTGGTACATCGCTGTTCTTGTAGCTTTAGCTGCTCTCTTAATAATTCTGGTGGCGGTCGTCATATGGAAGAAAAATAAAAGTGAGAACATTCACTGATTCAATTTTTATCCTTAAAAAGTTGTCATGAAGGAGACTTAACAAAGCGGAAGCTGAACTCAACTCTTCGTTTGTGTTTTTCAGGAAATAAAACACAAAAGGAAGAAAAGACGGTGAGTTTAAACACTGAATAATTCAAATACTTATATGATAATTTTAGAATAACAGTTTGGGATAATTGTGGAGTTTCTTATTCGCGATCAACTTGAAACCTGAAAGTGGTGTCAACAAACACGGTCAAAAGATCCGTAGAGAATACAAACAAGAAAAACAACAAGAACAACAGCGTGCTAATTATAGCCGTGTCATCAACGAATTATTGTACGCAGTATTTTGGATTCAGCGATTTACCTTTACAGAGAACGCAGACGTAGCTTATGTTGCGTTTACTGTAAGATGCTTTCTGGATGTAACTCGCCTTTTCTTTCTCAGGTGCTGAGTTTAAACCCTGTGGAGACGTCGTCTGGTCCGGAAGAACATCAGGTCACGGTGAGATCCCACATCCACCGAGAAAAACAACCGTTATACTCCCTGTTATATCGCTACCTGGTGTCACGGCAAAGCATGAAATAGACACGCTTTTGGGCTGTTCTTTTTGGTAACCCATACAAAGTTTTTATTTTTCCCAAACCTCAATCAGATGTTTTAGCTAAAAGTAACATTTTCCTGTAAATTACAGATGAAAAAAGTTTCATTTTCGTCCACAACAGGAAAACATGTAACGTTCACACGTAGACTGCGCAAAGCGTGACTATCTCACGTTTTGCCGTAGTGGACCGGCGTGACGATTTCACGCTATGTCGTGATTCGTTCAAATGGAACACAAGTTTTTGGTTACAACCTGGGAAGTCGTGTGCACCGTATGCTTGGCGTTGTACTGTTTAAGTCGTAAAAATATTGTTGCTAGACAACGACAACGCAAACGGCGTCTAGAAGCTGTGGAGGCAAACAATTTATCAAGCTAACAACAGAAGCTAACAGAAAATGTAAAATGACAAAAGGAAAAGATGAGGCCGTTGGGAAGATCAGCATTTTCCTCAGACGTAGGCTATTTCCTAAGTTACGAAAAAAAACTCTACATGACTAAAATTACAATATATTAGCTTAAAATCATATGAAAAATGAACTTCTATGGCGTCTGACTTTTCTGTAAACGTCAGCAAAGACGTCAAAACTCGTGAACTCGACGCTTACGGAAAATTTAGAGTTCCGTCGTCATGAATACCACAAGAGGGCGCCGTTCATACGCGTACGTGGAAAGTACGACCCAGATTGAACGCGACATTTGTTTTCTGATCTTTGTCTGTGAGTGTTACGTTTAACTTCCTCCCACCAGAGAGAAGAGGAAGGATGACTTATCAAAATGATGATGAGTTTCCGCTGTGCTGAAGTGTTTTCAGAATCATTTGGTTGTCTTTAAATGTGCAGGTGGATGCTGAGGAAGGTGTTTCCTACGCCTCCATCAGCTACTCCAGGAAGGACGACCGCAAAGCCCGGGTGAGTCATCCGTGGGAGAGACTGTGTTGAAATAATGACTTTCAAAACTCCCGTCAGGTTATGTTTACGTGTACGAAACGCTGCAATGTTTCCTTCTAGGTCCGTGACGACCAAAAAGAAGAAGACGAAGGCGACTCTGTGACCTACAGCACCGTGAAAGCCTCCTCGGCTGGAGTTTCATCTGATCCCGGCAACCTTTACGCTTCTGTCAACGAACCCAACAAATAAGATGTAACACGTTAATATGTTGTTTTTATCAACGTTACGTGATCGTTTGGATTATAGATTTAGATTTTTAATGTGAAACAATTGATTGGAAAGTGGTGTCTGTCATAGAGGACACAAGGTATGAAGGTGTTTAGCCCTTTAAAAAAAGTGTCTCATTCTTTGTCTGTCACTGATTATTGGAAACTGAAGATTGGACATGCAGCCATCAGGAGAGTTGAGACTCCCTCTAGAGGCCAAGAGTGTGAATAAACAGGACAAACACACTCTTTCTACTGTTTACTCACCGGGACTAAATTATTGTTTTGTAAACATATTTTCTTGGTTTTTATGCTTTATTGTTTTAAATATGCTTATAATTTTAAATATATTTAAACGTTGCTCTCTGTTTATTTAATATTATTACTCACATCTTCTGTTTTCTGTGCTTTGTTGTTGAAAAAAACATTCCTGCAACATTCAAAATGTATTTCCTTGTTTGTTTAACTTCTGTTAATTGAGATCGTTTTTTGCGATGGGCTTCATGGATTGAGAACAAAATGGACCCAGAATTGTGTGCTAGAGACCCCTGGTAATACCAGAACCGGTTATTATGATATAGCAAGTTGTTATGTTGAGTCATGATGATGATCATATTTAGATATGGGGATTATTTTGGACAGCAGTCTGTCAGGATCCCTGTCTGACCCTGTGTTTTGACCTTTGTTTCCCCAGATCTCCTCTCTTCATGTGTGCTGTCATTCCCATGTTTATTGTGGTGTGCCATGTGCTTTGTGTTTTGGTCTGTGTCTCTCCACTTCCTGTCTCCAGAAACCTCCCATGGCCACGCCCCTGATCATTCTGAGCAGCTGCTGACAATCCAGCTGATTACCAGCTGCAGGTTGACACACCGGTTCCTCATCCCACTAATCACCTCCCGACACCATATCAACCCTGGTCCTGCAGTCCTGGGTTGTCGGTCCATCCTGTCTGCTACGTCCACTCACCCGCAACCTGTCGCCAGTAATACGTCCCGTCCTGTCCTGTCCTGTCCTGTCCTGCCGGACTACCTCTATCCAGCCTGCTAGCCTGCCTCGGACTCATCCTTCACCAGTAAATAAAGTCTGTTCTGTACCTGAACTCCATTTTGGGTCCAATCCTGCCGCACCACATAACAGAGGGGTTAATGAGCAAAGGGGTGTCTTGGTGTAGTTTTACCAAAGTGGTCAGGAAAAGTAGAATATTTCTTCAAGTCTTGAATTATCAGCAAGATAATCAGGAGGAGATCGGGTGAAAAGACTTTAGTCACGTGACCACCTGTGTACAAAATGAAGACTGTTTTTGAACTTTGACTCGAGTCTGTGTCTGCGTTCGGGTCCGTTCCAAACTCACCTCGCAACAGGACGTGTCTGTTTGATTGACAGGTCTGTGGTGCAGTTATGGCTATCGGTGGGCGGGACGTAGGTTTCCAATCAGAACCAGTCAGATCCACCGCTAGCTCCTCCCCCAGCTCGTCCAAATATGGTCACTTCCTGCTTCAAACTGGCAAGCCAGCTGGTCACCGCTTGCTATATCCTCAGATAGCATTACTGGACCGAAGGTTCATGTCTGCAGCGAGTCAAACAGACTCTGATGAAACATGTTGAACTGCTACGACACGTTTTCACAAGTTGGATGGTGGGACGCTTAAAGACGGTTCAGTCAGACGCTCATTAATGTGAGAAGCATTTGTGTTTCTGATGTTTATCTGGTCCTCGTTAGTAAAACCAACCTGCAGATCTCTTCTGCTGTTCAACCCACATTCTCACCACAAACACTTCCTCTTTAGTTTTCAGAGAAAATGTGGTTTCCTACAACGTCTATGTGGTAATTCTAGTGACATGATTAACTGCATCAGAAGGCAGCATTCAAAAAGATCTTTGAATTACTTGTCTAAATGGTATTAAATACGTTGGACATCCACCAAACCTGTCTATAGGATTTTGGAGAAGTCTGTTCATGTGCGTTCTGCCCACTGAAGCCACTGAATCAGGTGGACCTGGTTGGAGCTGTCGGAGGAGAAACTACGACACCAAAATTACACCGTACGGACGCATTTTTGAACAACACACCCTCCTTTTGCACCGTTCGGCCCATCTCGGAGCAGCTGGGTTCACGTTGCAGAAAAGACAAGTCGCATTCACACGAACATTTATCTCAAGTGACGATCTTCACACCTTCAACTTCCTCTGTTCTCTGGCTGATTAAGAAATTGTCCGTTGTTACATTACTGGAAAACATTGGAAATAAAAAGAGTTCACAAAATACATAAACGTTAAAAGATGGAAGACGATTCACAAAGTTTAGGGTGATTATTAGTTAATATCTTGAATTAATTGAACTATTCCGAATAGAAAACGTGGGCTGAAGTCACTATGAGGAAGTGACAGTTCAGTCTTCACAGGAAGGAGAAACTATATTTATATTAAAGAAGAAGTTACATCAGTGATTGTGTCATTTGTGAAGTTGAGAACAAGAGAGACAGAAGCAGGATGGCTGCGTTCAAATGGATTAAAATGTCTTTATTTCTGGTGCTGATGCTTCAGTTTACAGGTAAGAATTCATATCAGAAACCTTCAAATACAAATATTCTTCCTTCAACTGAGACAGATACGATTTGTTTGTAACTTGATGAGTTTAATTGATTCTTGTTTTTACAGCCATCTTCATGTTACAGTTTGTCACATTTCTCTCTCTTCTCCTCGACAGCAACAGCTGGACAACATCTGTCTCTCTTCACTATCAAAGGACATGATGTCACTTTGCCTTGTGAAAATGTGATACCTGGTCAACATAACTGTGACATCACTAACTGGCTGTTCGTTCATTCAAATAGAAGATCAGCGGTACATCTGATTAAACTCGGTCAGATTGGACTAAATGTTGGATCTAAATCAGACAGACTGAGTGTTACATCGAACTGTTCTCTGGTTATAAAGAACGTCACAGATGAAGATGTTGGTTTTTACACCTGCAGACAGTTCAAACCAGGACAAAGAGAAAAATACTTTAATATTCATCTGTCTGTTGTTAAGAGTGAGTATTTATTACATCATTGTGTTTTCAGATCAAACTGTCAGAACAAAATACAGAAAAAATGACAATAATTCTGACTTTATTGATCAAGTTCATTTAACCTTTGTTGTCTTTCTCAACACATCTTCAACAGTAATTCACTATGAAGTGGACGAGACAGTCACCTTGGACTGCTCTGTGTTGACATATGGACAATGCAGATATACAGTAGAGTGGGTGAACACCTCCCCGGACATGAAGACATCATCATATCAGTGTTCTACCAACGTGACATTTACAACATCTCATGTTGATCAGAAGTCAGAGTTTTATAAGTTATTGAAGTGTAAAGTGAGACATGTTGAAACTAAAGAAGAGAAGCTGTTTTCCTTCAGTCATCAGACATCAGGTGAGAAAACTGTTTAAAATCATCTCACTGATGTTTAATTACACAAAACACTTGTTGAAGTTTAAATATCAGCAGTTTGTGTCCTCTGTTGTTGTCAAGGTAACATGAAGTACCTTCTCACTGTACAGTTATTTTGTTCTATTGTTGTTTACATTTTTTCAGATGAAGATTCAACAAAGACAACAATCAGACCAACAATTCAACCAACTGCAACAAAGGAAATAAACACGTCACCAGGTAGAAACAATACAAATGTAATATTTCAGGAAATCTCAGATGGAATTTTTTTTAGATTTGGCACAAATGTTCACTTGGTCTTCAGGATGTATTGATTCTTCACATTAGGCACAAATGTTCACTTAAACTCAGGTGAACTGAATAGATTTTGGTGATCAAAGGTCAAAGGTCAAAGTCATTGTGACCTCTCGTCCATCTTTTCCACTCATTACATTTTTGTGAACGAGAAATCTCATAAACGCCCTGAGAGAATATTTTTTCAAATTTGGTACCAACATTAACTTTGGTGGTAAAAGGTAACTGTGACCTCACAAAACACAATTATGGCCATAACTCATTAATTCATACATTAATTAACACAATATTTCACACGTTTCCAACAGGATAATATGACTATTATTTTGTTCTGTCTATTATTCACAACAAAATGTAACACCGACTGTATTTATCACCTTTGAAAACATTTCATTTTCTGAACAGAAAAAAATAAACCTGAAGCCCAAATGTTTCTTTATTGATTTCAGGTTTTCCATATTTGTTGAGGTGCATCGTCGTGTCTTTGGGTTTAGCAGCACTCGTGATATCTGTTGTTACAGTCAACATTTGGACAAGAATTAAAGGTGAGAACGTTCACAGAGGAAACTTTTCTACACAAAAACTTCTAATAAACCTGAAGTTAGTTTTTCTGTGGAAGCAAAAGTCGACTCTTTATTTTGTCTTTTTGTCTTTTCAGGAAACCAAAACCAGAAGGAAGAAAACACTGTGAGTTTAAACACTGAATATTCAGTTATAACTTTCCAGAAAAAAACAAGTGTTTGTGATATTTGTTTCTAAACTTTAAATAAACAGGAGAAAAAAGAAAATTGAGCTAAAATTGCACAACTGTGTTGTTTTGAAATGAAGTGTTTATCTCAGCGAAGGAATCTTTAGGAAATCTAAACTGAACATTTATAGCAAAAAAACTGAAAGCTGCACATGAGAAGATGAAAATAAGAGATAAACGTGACAACATGAGACAGTTCATCTCAACAATACCACAAACTATGACCTCAGTTTAAACTCAGTGTAAACACTGTTGTGTTGTTTTCCACAGGTGCGTAACGATGAAGACGTCGGTACAGTGAACTATGAAAACATCGGAGAACCTTCTGTTTCCTTCCAACTCCGCTGATCATCAACAGAAATGACTCCACTGCTGTTAAACATCATCTCATCACGTTTTACACGAGTAGGAAACAGAATCAGCAAATATTTGTACTACTTTTGATGTCTTTGTGTTTTCTTACCAACATGACGATGTGTTTTTTATGACAAGTTGTTTCTATTTCAAACTGAAATTTTGAGAAAGAAGTTCAAGTCTGGATTTTCTCTCATATTAAGGAGCAAAATGTTTTAAATCTGCATTTAAATCAGAACACAACAGCTGGATTTGACATTTATCTAACAAGAAATATAGCTTATAACAAATATTTTATTCTTATTGTATTTTATTGTATTTTTTTGGCTTCCTGTTGCAACATGTAGCTCTGAGATTAAGATTCACTGCTTTTTAAAGTGTTTTCAGTGTAAAGATTTTAACTGAATTTAATGTAGAATATTTGACTTTAATGAGCTTCATGTCTGAATGTTATCTGTAAAAAATAAATGTCTTTTCTACGGCTGATGATGTAAAATTCCTAATTATACAAATTCCTCATTTCCTCTTTCACAGTGTGTTTTGTAGTTCTGTCTCAGACACCTCCAGACCACAGTACAAGTCTGTCATGGTTTTGTTCCTTGTGTTACTCCCTCCGGCCACCAGAGGTCCTCAGTCTCTCAGGACCTCTGGTGGATCTCCTCTGATTG
>NW_027185406.1:697500-825000 GCF_022577435.1 Embiotoca jacksoni | reverse complement strand
CATCTTTACCAACAGAACTTCCCCCTTCACTTCCAAGGTAGAATGACTCCACAGACTTGATGAGGACATCGGACATAAAAGTTCAAAATATTTAAAAATAAAATAAATAAAAATAACAAGTATTTTCACTGTTTTTAATGAATTCACAAAATCCAGACAGATTTGAATGTAAAATCCTGAATAAATGACAACAAATACAAGCGACACAGGTGGGAAGGCTCCAGTCAATATGAGGAAGTGACGGCTCACTACTTAAGGGAGGCAGATGTGTTAAGTAGAAGCTTTAGAGGGTTTTTTGGTCATTTTTGTAAACGAGAAGAAGAGAAGACGACAAAGGAAGGATGGCTGCGTTGAAATGGATTAAAATGTCTTTATTTCTGGTGCTGATGCTTCAGTTTACAGGTAAGAATTCATATCAGAAACCTTGAATAACAAATAGATGACAAAAGTTCATTAATGTTATCATTATGTATTATTCTTACTTGGTTAGGGTTTTTTTGTTTGTAAGTTTTTAGACATTTGGAAAACAAAGATGAGATAGATACTTGTGCGTTTTTCATCTTACAGTTTGTCACATTTCTCTCTCTTCTCCTCGACAGCAACAGCTGGACAAGATCTGTCTCTCTTCACTATGAAAGGACATGATGTCACTTTGCCTTGTGAAAATGTGATACCTGGTCAACATAACTGTGACATCACTAACTGGCTGTTCGCTGTTTCAAATAACAGACCAGTGGTAGAGCTGATTAATCGCGGGCAGATTAGACCAGATGTTGGATCTAAATCAGACAGACTGAGTGTTACATCGAACTGTTCTCTGGTTATAAAGAACGTCACAGATGAAGATGTTGGTGTTTACACCTGCAGACAGTTCAAACCAGGACAAAGAGAAACAGACTTTAATATTAATCTGTCTGTTGTTAAGAGTGAGTATTTATTACATCATTGTGTTTTCAGATCAAACTGTCAGAACAAAATACAGAAAAAATGACAATAATTCTGACTTTATTGATCAAGTTCATTTAACCTTTGTTGTCTTTCTCAACACATCTTCAACAGTGATTGACTATGAAGTGGACGAGACAGTCACCTTGGACTGCTCTGTGTTGACATATGGACAATGCAGATATACAGTAGAGTGGGTGAACACCTCCCCGGACATGAAGACATCATCATATCAGTGTTCTACCAACGTGACATTTACAACATCTCATGTTGATCAGAAGTCAGAGTTTTATAAGTTATTGAAGTGTAAAGTGAGACATGTTGACACTAAAGAAGAGAAGCTGTTTTCCTTCAGTCATCAGACGTCAGGTGAGAAAACTGTTTAAAATCATCTCACTGATGTTTAATTACACAAAACACTTGTTGAAGTTTAAATATCAGCAGTTTGTGTCCTCTGTTGTTGTCAAGGTAACATGAAGTACGTTCTCACTGTACAGTTATTTTGTTCTATTGTTGTTTACATTTTTTCAGATGAAGATTCAACAAAGACAACAATCAGACCAACAATTCAACCAACTGCAACAAAGGAAATAAACACGTCACCAGGTAGAAACAATACAAACGTAATATTTCAGGAAATCCCAGATGGAATTTTTTTAGATTTGGTACAAATGTTCACTTGGTCTTCAGGATGTATTGATTCTTCACATTAGGCACAAATGTTCACTTAAAGTCAGATGAACTGAATAGATTTTGGTGATCAAAGGTCAAAGGTCAAAGTCACTGTGACCTCTCGTCCATCTTTTCCACTCATTACATTTTTGTGAACGAGATATCTCATAAACGCCCTGAGAGAATATTTTTTCAAATTTGGGACCAACATTAACTTTGGTGGTAAAAGGTAACTGACCTCACAAAACCCAATTATGGCCATAACTCCTGAATTCATACATTAATTAACACAATATTTCACACACGTTTCTAACAAGAATAATATGACTACAGGATAATATGACTATTATTTTGTTCTGTCTATTATTCACAACAACATGTAGCACCGACTGTATTTATCACCTTTGAAAACATTTCATTTTCTGAACAGAAAAAAATAAACCTGAAGCCCAAATGTTTCTTTATTGATTTCAGGTTTTCCATATTTGTTGAGGTGCATCGTCGTGTCTTTGGGTTTTGCAGCACTCGTGATATCTGTTGTTACAGTCAACATTTGGACAAGAATTAAAGGTGAGAACGTTCACAGAGGAAACTTTTCTACACAAAAACTTCTAATAAACCTGAAGTTAGTTTTTCTGTGGAAGCAAAAGTCGACTCTTTATTTTGTCTTTTTGTCTTTTCAGGAAACCAAAACCAGAAGGAAGAAAACACTGTGAGTTTAAACACTGAATATTCAGTTATAACTTTCCAGAAAAAAACAAGTGTTTGTGATATTTGTTTCTATAACTTTGAATAAACATGAGAAAAAAGAAAATTGAGCTAAAATTGCACAACTGTGTTGTTTTGAAATGAAGTGTTTATCTCAGCGAAGGAATCTTTAGGAAATCTAAACTGAACATTTATAGCAAAAAAACTGAAAGCTGCACATGAGAAGATGAAAATAAGAGATAAACGTGACAACATGAGACAGTTCATCTCAACAATACCACAAACTATGGCCTCAGTTTAAACTCAGTGTAAACAGTGTTGTGTTGTTTTCCACAGGTGCGTAACGATGAAGACGTCGGTACAGTGAACTATGAAAACATCGGAGAACCTTCTGTTTCCTTCCAACTCCGCTGATCATCAACAGAAATGACTCCACCTCTGTTAAACATCATCTCATCACGTTTTACACGAGTAGGAAACAGAATCAGCAAATATTTGTACTACTTTTTATGTCTTTGTGTTTTCTTACCAACATGACGAAGTGTTTTTTACGACAAGTTGTTTCTATTTCAAGCTGAAATTTTGAGAAAGAAGTTCAAGTCTGGATTTTCTCTCATATTAAGGAGCAAAATGTTTTAAGTCTGCATCTAAATCAGAACACAACAGCTGGATTTGACATTTATCTAACAAGAAATATAGCTTATAACAACTATTTTATTGTTATTGTTATTGTATTGTATTTTTTTGGCTTCCTGTTGCAACATGTAGCTCTGAGATTAAGATTCACTGTTTCTTTTTAAAGTGTTTTCAGTGCAAAGATTTTAACTGAATTTAATGTAAAATATTTGACTTTAATGAGCTTCATGTCTTCATGTTATCTGTAAAAAAAATGTCTTTTCTACGGCTGATGAAGTAAAATTCCTAATTATACAAATTCCTCATTTCCTCTTTCACAGTGTGTTTTGTAGTTCTGTCTCAGACACCTCCAGACCACAGTACAAGTCTGTCATGGTTTTGTTCCTTGTGTTACTCCCTCCGGCCACCAGAGGTCCTCAGAGTCTCAGGACCTCCGGTGGATCTCATCTGATTGGAGAGTCAACGACTCCTAAATCCTCAGATAGCATTACTGGACCGAAGGTTCATGTCTGCAGCGAGTCAAACAGACTCTGATGAAACATGTTGAACTGCTACGACACGTTTTCACAAGTTGGATGGTGGGACGCTTAAAGACGGTTCAGTCAGACGCTCATTAATGTGAGAAGCATTTGTGTTTCTGATGTTTATCTGGTCCTCGTTAGTAAAATCAACCTGCAGATCTCTTCTGCTGTTCAACCCACATTCTCACCACAAACACTTCCTCTTTAGTTTTCAGAGAAAATTACTTGACAGATATAAATATGAACCAACACTAAATGATCTCATCTCTGTTGTTATTCAGCTGCTGCAGCTTCACCGTGTTTCATCACAGACTTCAGTGGTTTGCTGGTTTATGTTTGCCGTCAAACTTCACCATGAAAACGGAGTTTTCTTATAATAAACTCTGAAAAAGACGAGCTGCGTCGACGGGAACATTTATCTGAAAGAACGATTCCCTCATTCAACTTCCTCTTTTTCTGTGGTTGATCAATTTTCCACTGCAGCCCACACAAACAAACACGGGAGAAAATACAGTCAGCTAAATGCATGAAAGTTAAAATGTTAAAAAGTTTTTATTCTTTTGATCTCAACACGTGAATTTTGAGAAATTTAACATAAATATCTAAAAAGATTTCAAGGAGTGGCAGAAGAGAGAAAACGTTGCTAAAGTCACTATGAGGAAGTGACAGTTCAGTCTTCACAGGAAGGAGAAACTATATTCATCTTAAAGAAGAAGTTACAACAGTGATTGTGTCATTTGTGAAGTTGAGAACAAGAGAGACAGAAGCAGGATGGCTGCGTTCAAATGGAGTCAAATGTCTTTATTTCTGGTGCTGATGCTTCAGTTTACAGGTAAGAATTCATATCAGAAACCTTCAAATACAAATATTCTTCCTTCAACTGAGACAGATACGATTTGTTTGTAACTTGATGAGTTTAATTGATTCTTGTTTTTACAGCCATCTTCATGTTACAGTTTGTCACATTTCTCTCTCTTCTCCTCGACAGCAACAGCTGGACAACGTCTGTATGTTACTGTCAGACTTGGACATGATGTCACTTTGCCTTGTGAAAATGTGATACCTGGTCAACATAACTGTGACATCACTAACTGGCTGTTCGCTAATTCAAATAGCAGATCAGCGGTAGAGCTGATTAAACTCGGTCAGATTGGACTAAATGTTGGATCTAAATCAGACAGACTGAGTGTTACATCGAACTGTTCTCTGGTTATAAAGAACGTCACAGATGAAGATGTTGGTGATTACACCTGCAGACAGTTCAAACCAGGACAAAGACATACAGACTTTAATATTAAACTGTCTGTTGTTAAGAGTGAGTATTTATTACATCATTGTGTTTTCAGATCAAACTGTCGGAAGAAAATACAGAAAAAATGACAATAATTCTGACTTTATTGATCAAGTTCATTTAACCTTTGTTGTCTTTCTCAACACATCTTCAACAGTAATTCACTATGAAGTGGACGAGACAGTCACCTTGGACTGCTCTGTGTTGACATATGGACAATGCAGATATACAGTAGAGTGGGTGAACACCTCCCCGGACATGATGACATCATCATATCAGTGTTTTACCAGAGTAACATTTACAACATCTCATGTTGATCAGAAGTCAGAGTTTTATAAGTTATTGAAGTGTAAAGTGAGACATGTTGACACTGAAGAAGAGAAGCTGTTTTCCTTCAGTCATCAGACGTCAGGTGAGAAAACTGTTTAAAATCATCTGACTGATGTTTAATTACACAAAACACTTGTTGAAGTTTAAATATCAGCAGTTTGTGTCCTCTGTTGTTGTCAAGGTAACATGAAGTACGTTTTCAATGTACAGTTATTTTGTTCTGTTGTTGTTGTAACTTATCAGATGAAGATTCAAAAAAAGAAATAAACACGTCATCAGGTAGAAACAATACAAATGTAATATTTCAGGAAATCCCAGATGGAATTTTGTAATTAAATTAAACCAAAAACAGAAACAAGCCCAACGGTATTAACTGAATACGTTTTTCATACTTTGACGTCTAAAGTTTGAGCGACTTCAAACATTTATCAACTCAGTGCCGCTAGCTGCGTTTAACATTTTGAAACTGTCTCTCTTCAGGTTTGTCGTGGTGGTACATCGCTGTTCCTGTAGCTTTAGCTGCTCTCTTAATAATTCTGGTGGCGGTCGTCATATGGAAGAAAAATAAAAGTGAGAACATTCACTGATTCAATTTTTATCCTTAAAAAGTTGTCATGAAGGAGACTTAACAAAGCGGAAGCTGAACTCAACTCTTCGTTTGTGTTTTTCAGGAAATAAAACACAAAAGGAAGAAAAGACGGTGAGTTTAAACACTGAATAATTCAAATACTTATATTATATGGTAATTTTAGAATAACGGTTTGGATAATTGTGGCGTTTCTTACTCGCGATCAACTTGAAACCTGAAAGTGGTGTCAACAAACACGGTCAAAAGATCCGTAGAGAATACAAACAAGAAAAACAACATGAACAACAGTGTGCTAATTATAGCCGTGTCATCAACGATTTCTTGTACGCAGTATTTTGTATTCAGCGATTTACCTTTACTGAGAACGCAGACGTAGCTTATGTTGCGTTTACTGTAAGATGCTTTCTGGATGTAACTCGCCTTTTCTTTCTCAGGTGCTGAGTTTAAACCCTGTGGAGACGTCGTCTGGTCCGGAAGAACATCAGGTCACGGTGAGATCCCACATCCACCGAGAAAAACAACCGTTATACTCCCTGTTATATCGCTACCTGGTATCACGGCAAAGCGTGAAATAGACACGCTTTTGGGCTGTTCTTTTTGGTAACCCATACAAAGTTTTTATTTTTCCCAAACCTCAATCAGATGTTTTAGCTAAAAGTAAATTGTTCCTGTAAATCACGCATGAAATAAGTTTCATTTTCGTCCACAACAGGAAAACGTGTAACTTTCAGACGTAGACGGCGCAAAGCGTGACTATCTCACGTTTTTAGTGGACCGGCGTAACGATTTCACGCTATGTCGTGATTCGTACAAACGGAACACGAGTTTTTGGTTACAACCTGGGAAGTCGTGTGCACCGTATGCTTGGCGTTGTACTGTTTAAGTCGTAAAAATATTGTTGCTAGGCAACGACAACTCAAATGGCGTCTGGAAGCCATGGAGGCTAACAATTTATCAAGCTAACAACTGAAGCTAACAGAAAATGTAAAGTCAAAAAGGAAAAGATGAAGCCGTTGGGAAGATCAGCATTTTCCTCAGACGTAGGCTATTTCCTAAGTTACGAAGACAAACTCTACGTGACTAAAATTACAATATATTAGCTTAAAATCATATGAAAAATGAACTTCTATGGCGTCTGACTTTTCTGTAAACGTCAGCAAACACGTCACAACTCGTGAACTCGACGCTTACGGAAAATTTAGAGTTCCGTCGTCATGAATACCACAAGAGGGCGCCGTTCATACGCGTCCGTGGAAAATACGACCCAGATTGAAAGCGGCATTTGTTTTCTGATCTTTGTCTGTGAGTGTTACGTTTAACTTCCTCCCACCAGAGAGAAGAGGAAGGATGACTTATCAAAATGATGATGAGTTTCCGCTGTGCTGAAGTGTTTTCAGAATCATTTGGTTGTCTTTAAATGTGCAGGTGGATGCTGAGGAAGGTGTTTCCTACGCCTCCATCAGCTACTCCAGGAAGGACGACCGCAAAGCCCGGGTGAGTCATCCGTGGGAGAGACTGTGTTGAAATAATGACTTTCAAAACTCCCGTCAGGTTATGTTTACGTGTACGAAACGCTGCAATGTTTCCTTCTAGGTCCGTGACGACCAAAAAGAAGAAGACGAAGGCGACTCTGTGACCTACAGCACCGTGAAAGCCTCCTCGGCTGGAGTTTCATCTGATCCCGGCAACCTTTACGCTTCTGTCAACAAACCCAACAAATAAGATGTAACACGTTAATATGTTGTTTTTATCAACGTTACGTGATCGTTTGGATTATAGATTTAGATTTTTAATGTGAAACAATTGATTGGAAAGTGATGTCTGTCATAGAGGACACAAGGTATGAAGGTGTTTAGCCCTTTAAAAAAAGTGTCTCATTCTTTGTCTGTCACTGATTATTGGAAACTGAAGATTGGACATGCAGCCATCAGGAGAGTTGAGACTCCCTCTAGAGGCCAAGAGTGTGAATAAACAGGGCAAACACACTCTTTCTACTGTTTACTCACCGGGACAACATTATTGTTTTGTAAATATATTTTCTTGTTTTTTATGCTTTATTGTTTTAAATGTGCTTATAATTTTAAATATATTTAAATGTTGCTCTCTGTTTATTTAATATTATTACTCACATCTTCTGTTTTCTGTGCTTTATTGTTGAAAAAAACATTCCTTCAACATTCAAAATGTATTTCCTTTGTTTAGTTTCTGTTTATTGAGATCGTTTTTTGCGATGGGCTTCATGGATTGAGAACAAAATGGACCCAGAATTTTGTGCTAGAGACCCCTGGTAATACCAGAACCGGTTATTATGATATAGCAAGTTGTTATGTTGAGTCATGATTATGATAATATTTAGATATGGGGATTATTTCGGACAGCAGTCTTTGTTAGCCTGTATTTTTATGTCAATATGTCCCAGGGGGACATTAGAAGCACATTTCAACATCACAGCACCAGTTCAAAAAGTATACAGAAAGAATAAAAACTGATTTACAAGCATCTCATCATCACAACATCACTGATTTTATGCTGGACTGAATAATGTAATGTTTTTAAAAGTGGTTTCTGTTTAATATTTTCAGAAGATTGGTGGTCATTTCAGATGGAAATCACAGTTTTGACTGGTTGAGGCGCTCTATTATTCTATTTCTTACCAGAGGGTGGCGCCAGAGCTCCTTCAGCATGTGCAGCCAATATTCACAGTTGTTTGTCGACCCTCCTCCTCCCAAAACCATTGTTGTTGTACTGTATATAGTGCTGAAAAAACAGCCTTCACACAAGAGTGTTTTCAAGATTTACTGAGCGGTGTCAGCTTTTGTGTTCGCAGCAGATCAGTTGATTGTTCTGGAAGTTTCAGACGCAGTGGAAAGAAAAAAAATACCCCAACAATAAAAAAGTACAAAGGCAGCCAGAGTAGAAGTATTTATTGTAAAGAGTAACTACATTTTCATCTTTACGATTCAGATGACCAAGGAAAGATGGCTGAAGGTCGTTTTAGCGCCGTACGGGGAAAAGAAAAAAGTGGAGAAGGAAGGAAGTTGGGAATTGCATCGTCAACATTTGCACCATTTTTTTTTGCATGTACAGTATACATGTTTTATACGTATGTTTTTGTTTTTGTACTTTGAGAGAGCAAGTTACAACCGGACTCAAATCCCTTCAAGTAAATAAAGCTGATTCTGATTCTGATTCTGGAAAAACAGAAAAAGGTGACATTAGTGATATTTTAACCGGTGCATTTAAACTGAAACTACCGGAGAAGTAAAGTTTAATCTGAAATTTGTGACAAATTAAGTACTTGAGAAAACTTCTTCCACGTCTACCAACAATTACCACCCTTATTAAAAGATACCTGACGTAAATTATAAAACATAAATATTCACAATCAAACACTTTGGGCAGCAAATGTTTAAGTTGAAGGTAGAAAAGGAATAAAATGTGTTTCAATGAATCAACATTAAATGAGAAAATAGTTCAAAATAAAAGTCAAAGTTTGCCTCCATTAATTGTAAAACTTTGCTCACACACACACACACACACACACACACATATAGACATTTACTGGCAGTAATTACTGTGTGTGTTGAGCATGAAGAAATTGCAGCAGGGGGGGTGGGGTGGGTGGGGTGTTAATGCAGTTCAGGACAAAGGGCTGTCAAACACACTGATTCTGCTTCACCGACGCTCCCCGACGGGACACATTCCAGACACACGAAGGTCCGTCTCCACCGCCGGACGGACGGGAAAGATTCAACGATTTCAAACGTAAAAATGGATGATCGACTCACAAGGCCGGAGAAAAGAGCAATGTGGAGACTTCTAAAGCCCCCCCCCCCCCCCCCCCCCAAAAAAAACCCATTTGAATCCTCTTTCCGGCTCTGTTTTCACACACAGGTCACAAATACAACTTTGGTGTTGCATGTTTTTGCAGTAAACTTAAAAAAAAAATTTAGATTAAAAAACAAATCTAGTCAAAAGTGTGGGATTTTTTTTTTTGGTCTGTTATTTCAGCGAGCAATCGCCTCACTATACCTGGCTAGCATCCATGAATGAGAGTAATTACATCATTAAAGCATACAAATGGGCTAATTAAGCTTTTTTTTTTTTTCCTCCCTCTCCGCCCACATTTCTTCTTCTGAGAACATGACCTAAATCAAATAGCCAATCAGGACTCAGTGAAAAAAAATCTCCTGAGCCAATGGGACGCCCGTTGCCGCCCCCCTCCCTCCCCCCCTGTGTGCATAATAATAAAAATCCCACCAGGGTGGTAAAGTTGCAGAAGCTGCAGCTCGCTCAGTGTGCTCTGGAGGTTAAACTTTGTCTCTCTGCAAACCGTCACCATGGTCGACGCCTTCTGTGCCACCTGGAAACTCGTCGACAGCGACAACTTCGACGAGTACATGAAATCGCTCGGTGAGTAAACAGCCTTTTGTTGTTGTTTTTTTCTACAAAGGCATCATATCAGATCTTTTTTTCTTTCTTATTTATTTTTTTATTTTTTTTTATCTGAGATTGTTGTAAAAGAGCTTTTTATTATTTTGTTTTCTCCCCCCTTCCCGCCCCCTCTGTCCACCACCCAGGCGTGGGCTTCGCCACCAGGCAGGTCGGCAACGTGACCAAGCCGACTGTGATCATCAGCCAGGAGGGCGACAAGGTGGTGGTCCGCACCCAGAGCACCTTCAAAAACACAGAGATCTCCTTCAAGCTGGGAGAGGAGTTCGACGAAACCACCGCCGACGACAGGACCTGCAAAGTAAGTCGACAGAAACAAAATATCTGTTTCAAATTTGGTTGTTAAAAATGAAGAAAAACACAAAACAATAAACTTTTTATGTGGATACGAGCAGTTTGAGGCAAAGTCAGGCATTTTTCAAGGTGAGTTTAAATAATTTAACTGCGCTTTAAACTGAAAAAAACGTCACTATAAATTGCACAAAATCATGTTTTTTTACAAGATTTCATTCATGTGTGAAGTCATAATGCATCTTAAAGTATTTTTTCTCTAAAACCGTGGTCAGTCGTGTTTTTTTTCGGGTGTATTTGTGGGTCAATAACAAGATTTTGCATCCCGAGAAACCCCCGAAATCCACCGACATTTGTTTTGTTTTTCTTTTACCTCCCCCTTGTTTGACCTTCTTCCCTCTTTTCATCCCTTTTTTTTTTTTCAGTCCACAGTGACCATGGATGGAGACAAGTTGGTCCACGTCCAGAAGTGGGACGGCAAGGAGACCAAGTTCGTCAGGGAAGTGAAGGACGGCAAGATGGTCATGGTGAGACGGCTCGACCCGCATCGCTTCTTATCTCCATCCCGTTTGACTGTTGATGGAGGAAATTCACCAACACAGCAGGGATTTAGGTTTTAGTGCAGCCAGGAGGGGGCCGTGATGAAGAAATCAGAGGAGTGGGGGAGGGGGGGGGAGTCATCATGGAGTGGATTTATTTGAATATATCACCAAGAAAAAGGCAGTTTCAGGAGCCCAGACGATCATTTTTAAGCCCGTTTTACGACCACTGGAGTCACTGACTGAATCACAAATGCATCAAAACTCACGGTGCATAAAGAAAACGTCAACATTAGTGGGCAGTAAACTTTGCTTTCCTCATGTTGGGAGGTCAACGCACAGCTTGTTAGGAACATTTTAACTCAACGGGGGTTTTTTGCGTCCAGAAAAAGGTGCAGGTCATATATATATATATATTTATTTATCTATTTATTTTTTTGTAGGACTACTTGCGATAAATAAACGACCTTAAAACCACAAATGGAGCAAAAAAAAAGTAATAAAAAGTCCCAGCGCAGGTTTTGAGTAGTTCCCTCAAGCCTGAAGCTCCGACTGCAGCTGATGATCTATTTTTGTTGGGATAAATGTGTCTTTTTTTTTTTTTTAATGCCTTTTTCAGTAAAATTAGCTCGCTTGTGTCAGCTGACGGGAGACGCTGTCGCTGTTGAAAAAAAGGGCCGCGATTTGGTAGCCGTGGTAACTGTCTCTTCCCCCCACCTCTCCCCCTCCCTGCAGAATTTGACCTTTGAAGACATCCACGCCGTGCGTACCTACGAGAAGGCATGAGTGCTCCGACCGACGGCGTCCCGAGAAAACCCGACCAGGGAGTTCTGATTTTATAATTATTGTTGGACTGTCTGCTTCTCTTTGCACTTCATCCTTCGTCCACATCGTTACTGCACGTGTTTTGTAATTTTTTTTTTTTTTTTTTTTTTTTTTTTTTTTTTTTATATGAATACATTCCTGTCACGATGGATGGCTCGTCTTTGCAAACCTGTGAGACATGAAATAAATAAATAAATACAATTTTAAAAAAAACACAGAGAATGAAGTTTGTGTCCTCCCTGATGTGTTCAATTCCCTCAACTTTGACCTCTGACCTTTCTGCAGGGAAAAAAAAATAAAATTCTACGTTTACGATAAAGGCTTGTACGGGTTTGAGAGCATTTCTGAGAACCAGGGGAGTCCGTTTACCAAAAAAAGTAGATAAATCCGATATTAATTTCCCACCAGCGAGCTTCAAAACCGGCTAAATAATGAGACTATTTTCTGGGACAAAGCGACTCCACCGATATGCCAAACGATTCCCTTTTGAGTCGGCAGCTGGCCTCTAACTGCTCCCTTTTTATTTAATCTCCTTTTAAGCCCTCAGATGACTCTGGTTCTCGCTTTGACGGGACATTTATTCGAGTACTGCTCTTTAAAGGGTCAGTTGAACCGAGCATTTCATCGCTTGCCTCTCCTGGAAGGAGGATTTGAGATATTCAGCAGCAGTCGGCGTTTCCGGGAACAGTTTTTATTTTATTTTTTTTAACTTTTTTTACTCTGCATAATAAGCCACAATGTTCACTTGAACAGCTTTAAAACCCAAAGAAATCTCCATTAAATCCGGTCACAGCAACGCCTGTGGATTATCTGGAGTAAAGTGCGCCGATTCTGAAAGGAGATTAATCAATACATTTATTACGATATTATATAACAATCTCAAACCAGGAAGTTGAACCACACAGCAAACCAGAGTCGTTACTGAAAAGCCAAAAGTCCTGCACATGATGTCAGCGTGGCGAATAATACAGGTGAGCAGGAAAAAAAATAATAATCAGGAAGCGAGCAAAGTCAGACGAGAGGAATACGAACTAGTAGCCAAGATGGCTGGATTACAGGATGTAAATTTAGAGCGCTGATTGGCCAATGAAAACACTGGTTATGTCATGATGAAATCAATTTTTAATTTGGTAGCATTCAAATCTTTTACTGAAGTAGAAGTTGCAATAACACACTTTAAAATAATTAAAAAAAATAACAAGTCATGCACAGCTGTTATAAACAAATGTACCGAGAAAAAAACGTTTGGAGAAAACATTTGACAAAAGAAACTAACAATCAAAGATAATTGTTTAAATTTAATTCTATTGAGCTTAAGAAAATTCTTGCTGGTAGTAGTTTGTTGGGTCGTTAAATGGATGTCCATTTTGTTTGGCGTTGTTCGTTAGCAAACTGCAGATGTCAAATAAAACGCTATATTTTAAGGCTGAATTTTATTTGGGAGTACAAAAGTGACAGGAAAAGGAAAATATTCAAGTACCGCACTGTTATACTTGAGTAAATGTTTATTATTAAAAAAAATAAAATAAATAAAAATAAAAATTCACTTTAAACTAAAGTTTTCATTTTCACAAGCTCCTCCCCCTGGGCGCCAAAAAGACTGAAGTCACGTGACCAGACAAGTCGCTCTACTTCCTGTTTACGTCTGAGGGAGAGTGAACTTTTCTGTGGACGCTTACTTAAGTTTATGAAGACTTCACATGAAGGCTACGTGATGCGTCTGTGTTGTCGTTTCGTGTTTTAACATGGTAGGACTTTCGTGTTTTGCGCTGCTGCTGCTGTCGCTCGGCGCGGCTCCGCTGGCGGCGGCACCGACCGGAAGCAGCTACCTGGCGGGCACAGGTGAGTGGAAGCCCCGGCACTTAACGACAGCTCCGTTTTTCGACCTGATTTCTGCCCTTTGAGTAAATATCCAAAAGAGCTGCGCAGGCTGAACGTGCAGCGGGAAAGGAACTTGTGTCTTTCTTTTATGGCTGAGAGTTTTGCGTTTCAGCAATGCAAAAAAAAATAAAATAGAAGTGGGTATTGTCTTAAATTTAGTGTCGCACGGCTGATGTCATGCTCGCCGAATTCACACCAAGACGCTATGGATTTATATTCAGTGGTAAAAACCTGCTGTGAATGTTGCATTTTGTTCGCAGATGATAAAAACCGTAGAAATTGACGTCTTTTTAAACGGAGTCTGGCCAGGAACGTCTCCTCGGATAACCTTCGTCCTGCATCTGGTATTTAATGGTGCAAATGGGAGTTTACGGGTTTTTTTTTTATAAATGTGTTATTTGAGTTGCAAAACAGGTGTAGAGTTGTTTTATTAGCAGAAAATAATAACATGATGTGTTGTGAGATGATTAAAGATCAGCAAAGACAAAAAAAGGAAATGTTTGGGTGCACGGGTGTATTTTTATTCCACTTCTAAAAACTATTATACAGTGTTTTTTTGTTTGTTTTTCCTCCTTTAATTCTTTATCATTATTCACCGTCTGTCCAGGCAGGTTCTGGCACATCACCGACCTCCACCTGGACCCGTCCTACCACCTGGCCCCGGACCCCACCAAGGTGTGTTTCTCCTCCAAGGGCGCTCCCGCCTCCCACGCCGGCCTCTTCGGCGACTTCCTGTGCGACTCTCCGTACCGCCTCATCCAGTCGGCCTTCGCCCACATGGCGCCGCTCACGCAGCCGCAGGACTTCATCATCTGGACCGGGTGTGTTTTAAGTGCTTTAACTGGGTTTTTTTTGTGTGTGTGTCATGTGGTTTCCTGTTAGAGATGCAGTGCTTTCGTGGTCATCAGTGTCACTTCCTGTTTCATACTGAACATAAGAAAAAAACACAGTTTCAATTGTTTTTAATAATCTTCCCTTGTGGTTTTGTGGATGAACGATCAAACAGGCCAGAGTCATCAAATGTTCGTATTAACAGAATATAATATCAACTTCAACAAAAAGGCCCAATTTAAGAATTTAGCGCAGTTTTAATCCGACTAATATTCATCGTCTTCTTTTTGTTAAGTTCACGTTTTAGTACTCGAACAATGTTTTTTTTTTTTTTAATGTCCGAGTCGTCCACTCGAGTAGCTTAAAGAGAGCTTCGTGTCCTCCGTGAGAGGTGGAAACTTAACGTTGAACATGTGCTGCGATAACAACAGAGAATAAGCGAGTGTGCGCTAGCATCGGCCTCGTCCTTAAAGCTCTCTGTTAATCTGCAGCTTAATCGGCGAAGCCAGGAATTCGTCGGTTTATTAAAACATGCCGAAGGACTCGAGAAAGACTCCCCGGGTGGAGGATTAAGTTACTGTGCAAGCACTGTTTTTTTCTTTTTTTTTGGTACTATATTCTTTTGTTATTTGAGCTTGAGTTTCACTTTAAAGGGGAACTTCACACTATTTCTGCAGTATTGTGCAAACCGAGGGGAAAAAAAAACTAAAACGGGTTTGAAAAAGCTCCGTGTTGGGAAATGATGGTGTGTTTTCTACCGGCAGACGAGTGACTCGCATTTAAACACATTGAAATATGCCTTATATTTAACGCTCCTAACTGGAAGTCTTTAGTTTCATTGTACAACGAAAACTGAGCAAAAACAGACCAAGTTGGTGCAACACGTATAAATGAAACATCAAAAATACAATATAAAAGGTAAAAAGACGTGTTTTCCCGAACCCAGATGTATGCAGGTAGTGCAGCTGTTAAATACCATTAAATATTTGATTAGATATTAAATACCACGTGCAGGACTGCATACAGCACAACTTTGTGTGTTATAATTTTGCTTGTCATTTTCTATCAGTAGTATTATTTACTAATCAGGCAAAAAGCAAAACAAAAGAGATGTCATGACGAAAATGAGATGCAAGTCGGCTTGAATTCTTATTTTCTCGTCTTTTTCTTTATTTTTGTTGCAAATTAAATCAAATTAACAGTCGCCGTTGACTGACAAGCGCTTGCATCCAGTCGCTGCCTTTTGTGTGAAGCGATCTACGAGCATCAAACTAAACAAGACGCGTTATAATGATAATATATCTTAATGTATGTCATGTGACCGGGGGAGGGAGGGGTTTAATAACTCTGGATGATATTCCCACAGTGACAGTCCGCCTCACGTCCCCGTCGACGAGCTCTCCACGGAAACCGTGATCCAGGTGATCGGCAACATGACCCGGACCATCAGACAGCACTTCCCCAACCTGACCGTCTATCCGGCTCTCGGTAACCATGACTACTGGCCACAGGTGAACATCGGGCCGCGGGAGGAAAAGAAACAAGTGATGCATCCCGATGCGAGCTGAAATAGCTGAAATAGCAGTGTGAAGCAATTTTGAGCCCGTATTAATTCAAATATTCAAATGTTACTGTTATAAAAGGAAATGTTTTTTTGTTATTTTTTTTATCTGATTATATGAAACAGAACGCGCTGATGAATGATACAGCCTCAAAAACCAAATGCAACATGCTGCTGGATAACAGTTTATTATTTTAAATGTTTCACGCTCTGTTTTTTTTAGGACCAGATGCCGACTTCCACGAACGCCATCTACAAAGCTGCTGCCCAACTGTGGGAACCGTGGCTGCAGGCCGACGCTCTGCTCACGCTCTCGCAAGGTTCAAAGACAACTCGTCTACAGAGAATGTTTCATGTCGCTCAGTTATAATCACAACAATGACTGTTTCACGATAAAGAAAACTTTGCGCTTACTTTTGGAAACTTCTGCATTTAAACTTCACTTTTTTTGGGGACAAATGGAATTCGTTTTTTTTTTAAAAAACGGTGACAGAGAGGATGTATATCACCATAAATAATCGTTTCTGGAAGTTCCCGTTTGAAGAAATGAGGAAGAGAGAAAACCACAGACAGTTTGACGTGTTTTGACTAAGCGGCGATATGCTATTAAAAAAATGATTTGGACGAACTCCGGATGTGACTCGATCAAATTGGGAAATCTAGAGGACCATAAGCCCCGCCCACTTCTAGCAGAAACCCAACTGGCCTGTCCGTTGTTGTTGTTGTTGTTGTTTTATAATAAGGAAAAGCAAATTCTCACATTTGTGGAGCTTTACTGTAAACATTTTTTAGAAAGTTTTTTTTTTGGGGGGGTGTTTTAAAAAAAAAAAAATTACATTACATTTCTGTCAGTTGACTAATTCGTGAACTGACTACGACCACACGGGCAAATTAGCCACTGACGTGTTTCGATATTGTCCGATGCGTGCGCGCTGACGCTGAGCGACGTTTCAGCGTTTGTCGTTACGTTGGCGTAATATTCCAACGCTCGGCGGTTCTGTCCCCGCAGGCGGTTTCTACTCCCAGCTGGTGAAGCCCGGTTTGCGGCTGGTCAGTCTCAACACCATCCTTTACTACGGTCCCGATAAAGTCACGAGTAACGTGACGGATCCCGCGGGCCAGTACGAGTGGCTCGAGGCCACTCTGGAGAAATCTGCTCGGAGCCGGGAGAAGGTCTGAAATCCTGTTGTTGTTGTTGTTTTTTTTATATAGATACTTTATTAATCCCGTCAGGGGACATGTTGTTGTTACAGCATCATGTACAGGGCAAAGCAATTTAAGATATAAAATCTTAAAATATTTTTGGGGAAATGCACATTATATACAACTTGTATACAAATAAAAATAGAATAATATTGAATTGAACTAAACTAAACAACAGTGCAACGTCTTATTGATGTTTATATAGATATTTATAGGCTCAACTCTTTTTAATACATTGCCTTCCCTTCTGTCTGGATTTAAAATGGCGTCTCCAGGTGCTGGTCATAGCCCACGTGCCGGTGGGCTACCTGCCCTTCGCCAGAAACACCACCGCCATCAGAGAGACGCACAACGAGAGGCTGGTCGCCATCTTCAGGCGCCACAGCGACGTGGTAGCGGGACATTTCTACGGCCACACCCACCGAGACAGCGTCATGGTGCTGCTCGACCAACAAGGTAGAACGAAAGATAACGTGTTCAAACGTCCCTCGCAGCTCATTCGCTAATTTACTTCTGTCTGGGTTATTTATTTATTTATTTTTTAAGGTAAACCCGTCAATTCTCTTTTCGTGTCGCCGGCCGTCACGCCGATCAAACACGTTCTGGAGCCGTACTCCAACAACCCGGCTTTCCGTATGTACTTGTACAACTCCGAGGACTACAGTCTGTTGGTAAGAAGCTCCGTCGGCTCACGTTTTAATTTCATATCGCCCGTTTTGAAACTGAGTCACAATAGTTTGGCTTTTAACCAAATGGCAAGAACGAAAAAAAAAAAAAAGTATGTGAACATTTTGCAAATTCTACTCGATTAATCTAAAATCACCGTCGTCAATCCGTTGCTACGGCAGCCTCAGTTGTTGTTTTTTTTTTTTTTTTTTTGGACCACGTGTTGAACCTGGCTTCAGGGATTTGTTACCCTCGAGAGGTTTAATCAGGTTTGAGATGTTGGACAATAAAGTGTGACTCGGGCGACGTTCCAGTTTATGGGATTTAATTCAGATAAATTACTGCAAAAGGGAAAGTTCCTTCCTGAAACGGCTGCAACAAAAGGTGGAAGCATGCGATTGTCTCAAATGTCAAATTTAGTCACATTTGTATTGTAGAAATACAAACATTTAGTTTTCAATGAGCGGTGATCATTGTCTGGATATAAAAGAGTTTGTAGCTTCCGGGTCTGAAAAATGGTTCCGATGCAGAAGTGCCTCAAGCTGCAATACCACCGAGTGCCACTAGAGGTCGGCTCCAAAAAGCCTCCGGCTCCATAGACTCCCATTCAACTTCTCTCATCAAATCCAAAGTGAATAAAATGTGTCCATCAGTTATCTCGGTGTTGTTAGCTAAAGTCACTCCTTCTTATTAGTTTTCTGGAGGTCCATCTGAAAATAATCCCTCATTCATTAGAAAAGAAGATTCAAGAAGACCTGTTTTGGGGGACATGTCTGTTTGATTGACAGGCCTGTGGTGCAGTCAGGTTACAGCTGTCGGTGGGCGGAACGTAGTATCGTCATGGTTTCCAATCAGATCGGTCAGATTCACCGCTGGCTCCTCCCCTCCAGCGCGTCCAAATATGGTCACTTCCTGCTCCGAACTCGCAAAGATGGGCGGCGGTCAAATTCCGAACTCGAGGGTTCGTGACGGCCGTTCAGCAAACCAACGGGCGACGATGTCGCTGCCGGTTGCCGCTCAATATGAAGCTGCCACGTTGGGTAAAAAAACCCAAAAAGGACCCGTGAGATCCGAGCAGCTTTCTGTGATCTTTATTTCACAGAATACAACAAACAAGACAAAGTCTTTTAAAGACACTTAAGAGAGACGAGAAGCGTTCAAGCTGTCGCGCATGTTGGCAAATTCAGGTCAAACTAAAAGCGTCCTGCGACTCCAACTTTTATCTTCTCCGTGATTAATCGCGGTGTCAATCAGCACACACACACACACACACACACAAAAAAAACCGCTTTCTGGCGTTCAAAAAAAAAAAAAGACTCTTTTCTCTCTCTCTCCCCTCCTCCTCCGTCGGCGCCTTTCTGTTTCTCTCTGAAGGATATCTGGCAGTACTATTTAAATCTGACGGAAGCCAACGAGAAACAAAGATCTGACTGGAGGCTTGAATACATCATGACGGAGGCCTTTGGACTGGCTGACCTGCGGCCGGACAGCCTGCTGCAGCTGGGCCGGAGCTTCGGGCCGCCGCGCTCCAAAACCTTCCAAAGCTACTTCCATCACTACATGGTCGGCTACGACAGCAGCATCGCCTGCGAAGGCGACTGTAAGGTGAGCCAGGTGTGCGCCGTGCTCCACCTGGACGGACCGTCCTACTCCAGATGTGTCGCGGAGGGGAAAAGGCTGGCGTGAACGAAGGAGCGTCGAGGGAGATTCATTTTTTTAATTTTTTTTTATCTCTTGCTGAAATCACCAAAAAAGGGAAAACTACTTCCGCTGCTCCCAAATATCATATTTTTTTTCTTCATCTTCGATTTTAATTTATTCGAGTAGATTATATTTTATTAATCCCACAGTGGTGAAATTTAGTCGTCACAGCAGCGTAGAAAAAAACAACAAAAAGTTGGACACAATATGAAAACATTCATAAATACGTATAAGAAATAAGATAGATAAAAAAAATATTATTTTAGAAAGAAATAAGAGCAATGCATAAACACACACACTAAGACAACATACACAAAAACAAATAACGATATAAATAAAATAAAATGTATATTTATATAAAAACATATATACATTTTGTATAAATTCATATTTATACAAAAATAAATAAAATAAAATTATATTTTATAATTTATAATATTTAGTTTTATATTTATATAAAATAAAATAAAAAATAAATAAATACAGCAAAGTGATTCAGAGGCAGTCCGGATGACTGAAGTAAATTAGCTGTTGAATGTAAAATGTGATGTTATTTAAGAATATTCAATATGATACTGATGAAGTCCTTTTCTCCAAATTATTCTGTTTCTCAGTTTAGATTTTGGTGAAAATAATTTAAAATGAAGGAATCCGCCGGGAAATGTTTGATATTAGAGGTTTTTCTTTTTTTAAATGTTACACTTTATTAACTGAAGGATTGAAGTCAGTAAAAAAGGGAAATGCCACACAATATTTCAGATTCTTGCAAATATTTGATCTCAAAAACGGAAGAAAAAAATGCAAGAAAATAAAAAAAACGCCATCTTGGTTTTGAGAGAGCAGCGAAGACTTTTGAGGCGTGCTAACTTTTAGCAGGATATACTTCGTGGGAAAAAAAAAAGTTGAAGGTTTATTTTTTTGAGTTCAAATCTGCTCTCAAATGACTTGAAGCTCCTCCGTCCATCGGGCGAGTTTATTCTTACGTTTTTCAGGGAAAAAAAAAAAGAGGCATTTTGACACGTTAATAATCAGAAGTTATGTCATTGACACGAGATGACTGGACCATTAACACGGGGACCGTTTAAAAAAAAACATTTTTTTTCTTTTGATTTTGTGGTGTTTTGCGTACGTTCTGTGATATTAACGTAAATCAGCAATGAATCCTAAAGAAAAAAATTGCTGCTTCACAAAAAATGGAATATAAAACCGTAGCTTGGATCATCTTCCATGTCACGGAGAGTATTGGTGTCAGTTTTGCTGCTTATTTTTTCCATTAAAGTTCTTAATTAAAAGTTGAAACCACATCGTGTGTTGAAGATTTAAGAGTTGCTAACTTGAACGAAGCACTAAAACTTCGTGCGGGTTTAGTTTTTTCTCTGCGGGGGGGGAGGCAAAGACAGAAAACAGCGGCTAACCTTAAGCGACCCTCTCGCTTCAATTTCAGCCCCTCCCCCCTCCCCCGGTCTTATTCTTCTCCTGTTCAAACTTGCCAGAAAACTCCTCTCGTTTCTCAGCCACCGTCTCAAGCATTCACCCTCCTCCTCCTCCTCTTCATCCTCCTCCTCCCTCCTCTTTTGTCCCATTCGCCTCCCTTCCCCAAAATGTTGGTCGCACCTCTCCTAAAGCTTTTTTGTAAAAGTTGTAATTATGCATCAACACAGCGGAGAAGTGTTCCTTCTGTAAACCGGCTGTTTGTGCTTCAATACAGGAACTTGAATCGCTGCTCGTTTACACTCTGAAGATTCCCGAGATGTTAATCTATATATATGATGTGAATGTCAAATGAACCGAACTTAGACTTTTTAGTTAAAGTTGGAACAACCCAAAGACCAATAACCCCCCCAAAAAACATCCCCCTTTTTTTTCTTCTTTTTTTTAAAGAGGTTTCAAGTCTTAAAAGGTGAAACCAGAGTTTTTAAACTCCTCATAACTATCCAGATTCCCAAAAGTGGAAAGATGATTTATTTTGTTTTGAAGAGTGAATCTGGACTTTGTGTGTTTGTGAAAACTTCCCCTCATGTGCCCCCTTTTCAACGTTATTACCCTCCTTCCCCCCCCCCTCCCGGGCCTCCCTCCACTCAGCGCCAGACAAGAACGTAACCGTGGAGACGGAGTCGGTGGCGAGCGTGGCGATGGAGAGGACTGCATCGCCACGGTAACGGCAGAAAAAGCTCCCAGTTCTCTGAATCCGTCTCTCGGGTCGACTGTTTTTGTTCTTAACTGCCGAGCTGCCGGTCGGACGAAGCCGACGAAGGTGGGCGACGTTCGCGACGTTGAACCTCTTCACTCCTTTTCAACCGGTGCGAGGTCATCATTAATTCAAGTTATTCAAGTTTTTAAACACTTTCTTTTTGCATTATAACGACCAAATTACAATCCATAACGTCACCTCGGCATCTACTGGATCAATCGGCACTTTATTTTTATTTTAGTTAAACAGCAATTAAATGGCTTGTCATAAAATGTATTTATTCATCTTTTCGTCGTGCTTTATCGTGCTTTTTGTAACTTCATCTTTTAGCTTTTCATCTTGTGCCATTACCAGGTCAAAGTTTCTAAGACTTCATGAAGCAACCGGTTTTTATAGTTTAGTTTTTTCATGATCAATGATTTTATGATTTTTATGATGAAGATCTCGATTTCAGGCTCGTCGGGAGTCTTTTGCTGCACCTGTGATCTTGTGTGCTTTTCATTAGTTTCCCAACCAGTGACCACTGTTTACCAGACTGGAACTCGTGAGCTTCCCCGGTGACAACACGGGAGGTCGTGTCCCCCGGGTACTTGGTTAAGTCGTAAAAACACACCGTTGCTAGGCAACGGCAACGTGGACGGGCGTCTAGAAGCCGCCGAGGTTAACGATTTGGCGAGCTAACGGGGAGATAACGTAATGCAGAAAGTGCAAAGTCACAGAGGGAAAAGATGAAGCCGTTGGGAAGATGAACATTTTCCTCAGACGTTCGGCTGTTTCCTAAGTTACGAAGACGAACTCGACGTGACTAAAACGACTATAGCAGCTCGACATCCAACGAAAAATGAATTCCACGACCTCTGACATTTCTGTAAACGTCAGCAAACATCGTCACAACTCGGTGAACTCGAGGCTTTTAGAAAATTTCCCGAGTCCCGACGCGGTGAACACCACAAGAGGGCGCCGTTCATACGAACTCTTCTCACGTCCGCGGTCAATACGACCGCATTTGAACGCAGCGACATTTCATATTTATCGTCGCTGAAGCTGATCAGTGAACGTGATGCCGGAGCAGGAATATAAAAATGTTCTTTTAAAAGGTGACGGAAAGTAGAAAAGTAGTAGCAGCAATCGATAATAATTACCACCCCAAAAAAAATTGCTTTAAATAAAAACAAATTAAAATAAATTGGTGACAAAACTAAGGAGACAGTTGCGGCAGGGTGAAAGAGAGGTGGTCCAATAGCTGGAAACCTTTCGGCGCGGAGCTAGACGGTCGGTAGACGGTCTGTCTTCTTCAATGACTGTCTGACTGGCCGGCTCTCCGTTTGGCTGACTGACCCACATGTCCAGGTTTGCATACATTTCTGCTTTCGTTCCAGTCGGCTGGCTGTCTGGGCCGGGCCGGCTGGTGGAGGCCCACCGTCTGAGGATTACTGTCAGGACAGTACAGCCCTCTCCTGGGGAGCTGGAATCTGCGTGTATGGTTCAGATCACCATTACCCTTGATGTTCCCAACTCACCTAATCCCTTTTCACATCCTTCGGGGTTTTTGAAATACTGTCGATCTCTTGAGTTTCGAAAGTCAGCTGTACCCTCCACCCCCCCACCCCCCCCACTCCAGCAGTTTTAAGAGTTCGTGCTTCGGTTGGTGACATCGAAATGAGCCACTTTAAAGAAGGTTGCCCAAATGTCTTGATCCCGTGTAAGTAACGTTGATTCTCTTGAAAGCCTCTTTAGCGTACAAGAGATCTAAGTGGCTTTTTCCCGTTAGCTAATTGAGACCTCTCGTGAACCTCTGCTACCTCGTCTAGTAACGTTAGAGAACCAGTCAAAACAGGGCTGTTCGGGTAAATCCTTAATAGACACGCTCACCTCGGTCTTTCTACAGTTTTCGTATTCACACAGAAGGTTCGCCAAAATAGGGCCTCTGAAAACCCAACTTTTCTGTCTGCCGGCCGTGCGCACCGATTCAATTCTCTTTGTGCCTTCGCAGTGGACTTCAAATCACAGAAGCACAGAAAGAAACGTCATTTGGTTTTCGTGTATCTGTTGAATCTGCGCCGATGAATCGCTCGATATTTTGCATCGATCGTGTTGATGGATCTTTTGTGCGAACGACGCAAACGCGAAAGGACTAGAACGAAGCCTGAAGGGCTCCGATTTCATCCAGTAGTTTGTATCTGCTCGACTGCGAAATGAAACGGAGATGACGTCAATTTCAACGTTCGGCTGAAGACGGAAAGGCTTTTGGCGTTTTCAGCTCTTGCCGTCACAATTTAAGCGATATTCTAGTGTTTATCCCAAACATTTGGCCACCAGCCTCCCAAAAAACGGCTTGACTGTTTTAGCCACCTGGCCTGGAGGTTTTGTTGCATTAACGCCGACAAGTTTTTTTTTTTTTTTTTAAAGCATCCTTTTAACCCCACAGGTCAACATTGGCCTTATGACAGCGGGTTACCTCCTCCTTCTGGACCCCGACTAATCCTTTTCTGTAAAACAGTTCACGTCTGGACTAAAAGTGATTAGTGCCGTTTGTTTGCTGAGTCGGCATCCCGCTCAGGCCTCCTCGCCTACAGGTGTTACGCAACACGACCCGCTCGCAAATATCAGGTTTTCCTCGAGTGCGCGAGAAGTTATTGGGACAATTTTCAATACTTATTATTACTTTTAACTGTTGCATTCTGGCGTTTAAAACCAACACTGCCCTCGCCACCCTGCGTCATGTGTTAGTATAACTTCCTAATCAGCTGATCTGATTAAAAGATCTTGGAAAGACAGGAAGAAAAAAAAAAAGAAAAGAGCCTTAATCTGCCCTCTTTGTATATTGTAAAGGTAGCTGGAGAAGTATTGAAAAGTAGGCCAATGTTTTTCAAAGTTGGGTGACTGGGTTGCAACTTTTTTCACACACAGCAGTATTTTATCGTATTTTGTTTCTCACTCTAGTCTACGTAATTAATGTTTTTACAGCGAATTCTTTTCACGCACTTCACGGTAAACAGATCGTTATTATTATTTTTTTTATTTTTTAAACTTGTCAGCTTGATTGCTACATTTACACAAACATTTTCTATGTAAAAAAAAAAAAAGCCTGAGCTGGTAGTTTTGCTGCTGTTTTTCGTATCAGTGCAAACATAAAGCTTCCTTTCATGGTTCTGGTCTCCCGTGTGACATTCTCTCACACCCAAGTCTCACACAGTCTATAATGGAGAGCGAGAGGGAGACAGAGACGGAGGGATGGGGGGTCCCTTTAGTCTCATGCTTCACTAGTAATTTGTCAGCGGGCATGAATGGGCTCCTTCATCAGTGATGGAGACGGCAACAAGCAATCTGAAGGGTTGTGTGTGTGTGTGTGTGTGTGTGTGTGTGTGTGTGTGTGTGTGTGTGTGTGTGTGTGTGTGTGTGTGTGTGTGTGTGCGGGCGCACTAGTGGGGGTCGGTCTCAGATTGGAGTTTGCTCTAAGCCTCTTGTAGCCCAGACCTCTCCTTTGTATGGGCCCACCATAGGCAGTTCCCCAGCAGCCAATCAGACTCCACAGAACCCATGACTTCACTCCGATGGCGGCCGGGCCAAGTTGGACCAGCGTCCACCCAAATAAAATGCTAATTTCAAGAGAGCAGGGAAGCAGGACGAGTAGAGGGACAAGAAAGAAGAAAGAAAAAAAAAAAGGGGCCTGTTCTGTAAATAAATACTTTCTTTGATTATTTAATGGACAGCGAACTAATTTTATTATCAATTTTTCAGTCGTTTTATGAAATAAAAATGTCAAACATTTGTAGGATTCAGCTCCTCGGAGGTGTTGCCTCGCGCTCGCCTCAGTCCAATGAAGCAAACAGAACCACGCCGTCTGTAATCCTGTGACTAGACCCCCCCCCCCCCCTCCGCTTTTGAAATCCTGTTTATGACCATGTAGATCTATGTCGATCAAATTTGCGTGCAGATATTCGTGTTCCCCGGAGGATAAACTATTTCCATTTTGGACAATTCGATAACGGCACAAACCAAGTGGCTGTCGTAGCCGACATGACATGACAGAATAGAAAAAGTACGACCAAACAGAATAAATTCATAAGGAGACATTTAGTACTGGTATTCATGGTCCCCTGAGGATGATCCCTCCTTATTTTGGTGGATTCCAGGCCCTTTCTTCTTGTGCTGCTGTTGAGCCAAAGTTTGCACTCGACCAGTATTCAGGTGAAAAGATTTGTCTATGCGTTGACCATTAACTACTTATATTTGCTGGTACGACACAAACGAGAGCCTCCGTTCGAGGCCAGGTAGCTCAATATGTGACGAGCAGGTGGTTTGATCCAGGATTAAAAAAAGAATCTGCAAATTTAGACGTTTACAGACTCGGAAAGAAAAAGGTTACAATAAAGATCTCAACACCCAGAAACAGCCTTTCTGGAGCGACAGAGCTGCTGTCTTGGAAATTAAAATTGGCTTAGTTTCTGTGTGTGTGTGTGTGTGTGTGTGTGTGTGTGTGCGTGTGCGCACACTTTCAGTTTGAAGGAGTTGGAAGGAAGCCAGCTATTGACATCCCGACTACACGGTTGAGTCTCCTCCTCCAATTAAATTTTCCCCCTGGTCCCGTGAGTTGTACATTTCCCACTGGAGTAAAGCTATTGTATACGGACACAAAGGTCCGATTATTGTGGTGGTGATGAATTTATGAATGGTCACAAAAGATGGCGGCTATTGTGGAAAAAACAAAAAAAAGTCTCATTATTGTACAGTGTTATGGAATTTGTCACTGTATGTGTGTGAAGGGCTGAAGGGAATTAAGAAAAGTGGGTCAAAAATGAAGCTGTGGAGGGAAAAAAAAGACTTTTGTTTTTACTCCCTAAAATATTTTGAATAAAAAGGGGCATTTAATGGTGATCTTGGGCGATAACCGAAGTTTATCAATTTGATGGCGTGTCCATGAGAACATGAAACTTCTTTTGAGTGTGAAAATGTCATATTTTCCTGGGAAGTAGTAAAACGGTAAAGCTCTGCTAATTCCGGAGGCATTTTCTGGCTTCAAAGCCAAAAGTAAATTTTATTTTCTGTGAGGTTTTGGGGACTTCTTAGAACGAAAATCATCCTTTTAAAAGTTTTTTCACTTAGATCGTTTTGTTTTTTTTGAAGATGAAACTTCAGCCAGGGAGGTTCAGTTACCAAGAAACAGTCGAGGCTTGTTTCCAGTCTTTGTGCTGTCTTCTTGGAAAAAACCAAAGAGTCCCGCTTACTAGTAAAGCATCCAGTTGGTGATCCAACACTCTAACAGGAATGTGTAAAAATGGATTAGAAACCATTTCAATGTTTCATTTTTCCAGCTGGAAATAAGCCCACGTGAAACTATTAAAACCCAAACAAACAACTTGGCTCGTTTCCTCCTCTTTGACTAAACTGTTGGCGCAGATCCTGCAGTTGTCATTTGAGATTTCTTCTTAACTGGATAATCTCTGCGCTCTCATGTGGAGTTTGTTTTTTGCTGCCTGTATAGTATTTATTGACATGATTTTAATCTCAAACTTGTATCTGGTTTAGTAAAGGAAGCAAAAAGTACATTTCCTTGTAAACCAGCGGTTTCCAACCTATTTATTTATTTATTTAAATGTCTGAAAGAACGCCGCTGTAAACACGATTGCCATGTGGGATGATGAAGTTTGAATACAGGACGTGACGAAGTTGTTTTTTAGTTGTTTATTTTTTTCTAACCCAACCATATGTTGTTGTTTTTTCTAACCGTAACCACGTGTTTTTGCTAATGATTTAGTTTTCCTGTAAGTCACATGGTTGAAACTATGCAGAAGGTTTCATTTTCCCAAAAATCGCTATCGGCTAAAGCGTGTAATAGACACGCTCGTCCATGCAGCAAAACGTGTAACTGTCACGCCTCGACATAGGCGAGCGTAGCTATCTCACGTTTCGCCGTAGTTGACAGGCGTGTCTATTTCACGCTTTACCGTGATACCGGGTCGGACGCACAGAGATCAGAGGGCTTTAACCAGCGCGACTGAAGTTGAATTTACGCAGGATCAATTTGTTATCGCTCACATAAAAGAAACGAATTCAGACGGTTTGGGGTGGAGCTCAGCTACGTGAATAGATGTTCCTAAACATGAACAGCTCTCTCTCATTTTTATCAAAGTAGATTTTACAGTAAAAAAAAAAAAAGGGTTTGGAGACTCGTGATCTAAACAGGCAGTAAAACTGCTGCTTTGTTTCTAGTTTGATTTGCTTTAATTTAGCTCCAGCGCGTCGAACGTAAACCGCTCAAAACAGTTGTCAAAGAAAAGCATCTTTTCAACGACAACAAATTGCCGTGAACTCCCTCTCTTCTTTCAAAGGCCCGACCATGTTGCGAAGACATTCAACAGGCAGGTAGGTAACGAAGGTAAGAGGCTAAGCTGGCTGTTAATGCCTAATCTTCTCTGTTCCTTCCCCGATCCATCCCAACCATCCATCCTTCGAAGACTCACCCAGGATCCTCCAGCCCTCCCTCCCTCCCTCCCCCTCCTCCCCCTCTCTACTCCCCCCCCCTCCCCTCCACCTCTCCTCCGTCCCAGTCTGCTCTGTTTGCAGGGTCAGTGGGTTTGCCCTCGGAGAGGTTTGTACAGGAGCGGAGGGGTGTGGCATGTCGACCAGTGTCTTTGATCGCCATAAGGGGTCACAATCCATTTTATTCCACCTGATCAGCACTGTAATGACCTTGTGGTCCCGACCCCCAGTGGAGAAACCACTGCATCTGGGGCTCAGGGGGAAGGACCGAGGGGAAACCACAAATTCTACACTTTTCCAATCTTTATTCCAGTCGGGATTCAATGTTAAAAATGTCGGGTTTTTTTTTTACTTTTATTTTTGTATCAAGTACCACAGTTTTAACCCAGTATATCATCAGAAGTTTTGATGAATGACATGAAACTTTCCATAAGCCTTTAGAAAACCTTTTAGGAAAAGAAAATGCAAAAGAGAAAATATTTAACTTGAAAAATTAAGATTAAAGTATCATTAATAGCTAACCTTTTTATTTCTTGATGACACTTTACATTTGTCTGGTCTCTTTATATATTTCGAAATTTTGTCAAGTGCATCGAACATTCTGAAGTGTCTTTTGTCTTTGCATCTAAATATTTCAACACTAATTTATACGCTTGAAAATCGTGATGAAAAAGAAAGCTTTAGTGGAATAAAAATAAATGATGGCAAGTTCGATGAATCCAGTGAAGTATTGTAATGACATCAACAGTTGTATTAATCGACTGCCTTCGAGCTCGTTCCATATTGGTTACAAGCAGAGTTATTAAATGCATCGATGGCGCCCTCTGCTGTTGATCTAGTAGTATTTTTGGTTTTGGAGCAGAGGAGGCTTTCTGTCCTAAGTGTTGATAATCTGGAAATTTGAGAGCTTAAAATCTCGTTTGTCTTCTCTTTACAGTCATAAACAATTTAAATATAGTTTTAACTTCAGAACAGAAGCCTATAAAATAAATTATTCCTGCATTAATTTTTTTCACTTGTTCTTGCAAAAAATGTGTTTAAACTACACACACATTATTTCAGTATTTAGTCAGTCATTAAAAATGGATCATAAGTAGCTCAGTAGATTAGTCACGCAAAAAAGACTCATTATTTCATGACAATAAAATTACAAAAATCACATTTTCTTTGTAGCGCAAGTTCTCTTGCCTTCTGAGACCTGAGCCTTAGTTTAGTAGGCGTTTCAAATGAGTTATTTACATACATATACAAATTAAGTACTGTCGTTGAACAGGAAGTCGTTTTTGAAAATAAGAAAAACGTCCTCCTATTGGGGGAATTTGTGTTTATGTGTTTATTTTACAGTGTAAATAAAAAAGGTGAAGCATATTGGAGTTCTGCTAAAATGACCAGCAGAGGGCGTCACGGTACCTTCCTGCCAAGCAAAGGTTCCAAGGACAGTTCATTTTTTTGTCTCTATATTTTGTGTATGTACAGATGTCTACTTCATATTCACTGTTTGTCTTGAATCTAAAGTCTTTTTCTCTGAGACATGAGATTACGTCATCCAACATCTTCTGGTATTGGCCCCTAAACTTTGTGCAAGAAGATAATCTGTTTTTATGTTTTTGTTGTTTTTATGATGAGTGCTATTGTTGTTTTTTTTCCCAAAATTTTAATCTCAGCTTTCAAATGTCACATAATGACTTTTTGTACTTTCCCTTTTGTACAAATCATTGCTCATAGTCCTCTGGTATATCCGTAGACTGTATATAAGAGTAGACGTTACGTTTCTGAAAAATTAGGCTAAAGCTGCAATACCACCGAGTGCCACTAGAGGTCGGTCCAAAAAAGCCTCCATAGACTCCCATTCAACTAGTCTCATAAAATTCCCAAGTCAATAAAATGTGTCCGTCAGTTATCTCGGTGTTGTGAGCTGAAGTCACTCCTTCTTATTAGTTTTCTGGAGGTCCATCTGAAAATAATCCCTCATTATTTTGAAAATAAGCTATAAAAAGACCTGTTTTTAGGGGCGTGTCTGTTTGATTGACAGGCCTTTGGTGCAGTCAGGTTACAGCTATTGGTGGTATCTTTGGTTTCCAATCAGATCAGTCAGATCCTCCCCCCCCTCCCAGCTCGTCCAAATATGGTCATTTCCTGCTCCAATAATAACATGCATCCAAAACCTGTGGATTAATAACAATCAGTCGTATTCTCAGTGTCACTTATCAACATTACAGACTAAACATGATATGATGAGTCTTTCTTTTTTTTTTTCTTTTTTTAACAGTTGCATTATCTGATATCTGAACAAACAGCTTTGTGATACATTTGAGGGAATAAAAACGGTGAATCAACTGGACGTCCTGCAGCCTTCAGAGAATAAACAGCGAAAACCAAGTGGGCACTTCAAGAAAATGACAGCTGTGCCTTTGGAAAAAACACGGAGGTAATTTCTAATGCACGTCCACGATCCACTCAATTCGCTTCTACAGCGACCCATCAGACCTCGGGGCAAATTAATGCGTCCCCCCCGCCTCCCCCAGGAGCCTCTTACTTTCCCTCCTTACCGTCCCCTCCGTCCCCCCGTCCTTTTAGGATGTCACCCTTTACCCACCCCCACTGAGTGGTTTCTAATCTTTGCTGCCCAATGCACGCTTTGGACAGAAGGTACGATACTGCAGCAACGAAATAAAGAAAAACCTCAGCTGGTATTTTATAGTTTATGAGATAAAATAGTCGTTCAAAACTCTGCTGCTGTGCCGGAGCTTCGTAAACACGCTCGGCTCAGCTCAGGTTTGAGCTGGAAGGTCTTTTTATTTGTGTCTAATTCAGCAGGAAAACAAAAATGAATTCCTTATTATTAAAAGCTTCAAAACATTCGCATCCCTGAAAGAAAATTCTGTTCCAGCAAAACGTGAAATAGCCACGCTTTGGGCTCTCCAGGCGTGAAAGTTACACGTTTCGAAAGGCTTTTTGGATCCGCCCTCTAGCGGCACTCGGTGGTATTGCAGCTTAAGACACTTCTGACCCGGGCGCTACGAACACTTTTATATCCAGTCAAGAGGTTGTAGACAGCGACAGGAAGTGGCTCTTTTCTCCATATCATATTGATTTAATGATTCTGCGTGCTTTCGCAGCTGTTTGTTTTTTTAAAAACAAACAAATAAACAAACGTACGCAAGAGAGAGAATTTAAAGAGCAGACAGTTTAATCAAATACAAAAACAAAAAAAGACGACTTCTTGTTCTGTCAGCCTCATTTTGAAAATGTATAAAATATCGCCACGATATTTCCGAACTCCGCTGACTTTGACGGCCGTCGGTTTCGGTCTCGGCAGGATATGTTTTTCTTTGTGTCCACTCTCGCTTTGCATTCTTTAAAGCCGACGGAGCCGAGCGCTCTCGGGACACCAGAAACCAGACGAGACATAAGTAGACGCGTACAATAGAAAATAATTCAGCCTGTTAAAAGTGCAGCTGTCTGAGCACCACTGAGCAGGTGTCACCTCCCCCCCACCCCCTCCCCCCTTCTCCTCCCCCGCTCTTTCCTTTCTCTTTTGAGGGCGGATCATAAACTTTTTAAGCTTTTTTTTGTTTTGTTGTGTTAAGCGTGTGGAGTGAAAGGGCTTCGTTCACGACGCTCAGTCCAGATTTATTTAAAAAAAAATAAACTGCAGCTGATTTTCTTGCATCTTAGTTGGAACGAAATCCAAAAGTGGCCCGACGATAACGTTGATAAAAAAATGAAAGTACGAACGACTTAGGAGGCTAAAAAACCTGCAGACATGCGGCTTTTTAAGGGGGAAATGTGGAAAGGAAAAAGGGGTGACGTGGGCCCCTAATATTTGCCTGGGTGGGGGGGGGGCTGTCAAAACCCCCAAATCCCCCCCCCCCTCCATCTTTAGGGTTTCACCTTCACCCCCCCCCCCCCCCCACATCCCTCTATCCACTCTTGCATCTCAATTGTCCATCTTTTTGCCACCTTGTCCTCTTCCTCCTTCGTCCTTCCTTTCTTCTTTTCTTTTCTTTTCTTTTCTTTTCTTTTCTTTTCTTTTCTTTTCTTTTCTTTTTTTCAAATATCTGTTGCCTTTTCAACCCCCCCCCTCCCCCTTCAACCGGTGCTTGTCCGAAAACACCACACGCTGTCAAACAGACTCTCTTGTTTGTCACTCACTTTCTGTTTTTTCTTTTTCCTCAGCGAACAGACGGCAGCAGCAGAAAACAGCAACAGCAGCGGGAGGAGAGGAGACGGTAATCCCCCCCCCCCCCCACCACCACCACCACCGCCCTCCCTCCATCCATATCCACCCCACCCCTCTCCAAAAAACCCAGAAACCTGAGAGCGCAGGAGGGGGGGGGGGGACAAACAAACAAACAAACAAAAAAACAACCTCGCGGACACCTGTGCTGCTGTGGATATATATTCTCCTTTTAGGAGTGAAATCAAAGATCTGAAATTCACACCTAAATTGATGAGGATGATGATGATGATGATGGTGATGACTGTGATGTAGACGCGGAAAACGAGCGGCGCAATCTGCCTCCACTGACGGTGACGGAGCCGTCGGCACCACCACCCCCCACTACCACCACCACCACCACCCCCACCACCACCACCACCAGCAGCAACAGCGGACGGATGGAGACGCGTTGTGACGGCGGACGGATTGCCATGATGATGATGATGATGATGAAGAAGAAGAAGATGATGATGATGATGATATAGCAGGTGCTGCAGGGTCGTTGCCGCATTGCCTTGGCCGCCGCCGCCGACGCCGCTAAAGGGGACCGCCGGGGGTGGGGGTGGGTGGGGGGAGGGGGAGGGGGGAGAGACGGTGATGCTGTCATCGTCATTGTGTGCCCACGGAAAGCGAAGAGAGAAAGCGAGGGAGAGGCTCTGACATGGAGGGAAGCAGCAGCAGCAGCAGCATCAGCGGCGGCGGCGGTCTGTCGGCTCCGAGCTCAGGCCGCGCGGATCAGCAGCAGGTTGGACGGAGCGCCGCGTGAAGCCCGGAAGGACACCCCCCACCCCCCCACCCCCTCCTCCTCCTCCCGCAAAAATTCGTGATATATACACGCTGGAGGGGGGAGAAAAAAAACCAACAACAATTGTGATAAAAGTTGAATTCTCGGGTTGAGATGTTTTCCGTGCGTAAAAAAAGAAAAGTCATCGGGCCCATGTGTTGATGATGCATCACAGGAGCATCACGGCAGCGGCAGCAGTCTGTGCCAGTTCAGGGTGGATTACAGAGCAGCAGGCCTCCGTCTGAAGTCAGCTACTGATCACAGAGAGGGGGGGGGGGAAAGACCTCAGCGGTTCACTTCACCCTGTTGCTGCCGGAAGTATCCAATTTATTCTTGTTTTTTTTTGTTGTTTTGTTTCATCGGAAGCTCCCCCTCTGCGGAGGGGACAGCTTGTTGCGAGAGATGACTCACTTACAGGCTGGCCTCTCTCCGGAGACCCTGGAGAAGGCCAAGGTGGAGCTGAAGGAGAACCCCGACACGTTGCACCAGGACATCCAGGAGGTGCGCGACATGATCATCACGCGGCCGGACATCGGCTTCCTCCGGACGGACGACCCGTTCATCCTCCGCTTCCTCCGGGCGAGGAAGTTCAACCACTTCGAGGCGTTCCGGCTGCTGGCGCAGTACTTCGAGTACCGGCAGCAGAACCTGGACATGTTCAAGAACTTGAAGGCCACCGACCCGGGCATCAAGCAGGCGCTGAAGGACGGCTTCCCCGGCGTGCTCTCCAACCTGGACCGATACGGCAGGAAAATACTGGTGCTGTTCGCGGCCAACTGGGACCAGAGCAGGTGAGTGAAGTGCTTTGTGTTGGTTATCTTTATCAGGTCGTAACAAAACCAAAAATAGAAACGTGGAGAAAAGAGGTCAGGGTTTAAAAAAAAAAGAAGAATAAAAAAACCAGCAACATTTTAAATGGACTCTGGTTTATGGAGCTGTCCATTCAGCACCACACAGCCGCTAGGCACCGATCTTCAACACGATATAGAAAAAAATACAGCAATTTCTACATGAAAAGAATTAAATTAAAGGTATGTGGACACCAGTTTGACTCCTGGCTGCTGGGATTTGATTCCCATCGGCCTCCGGAGGACCTCCGATTGGCTCCTAGTCAACTTTCCGACAAGTTTTCCTCCTCAAACTGGGAAAAAACAACTTCGATTTGACAGGAGAGAGACTTCCTCAAACTGTTGCTCCGACGTGACGTAGTCACGAAGCGTTATACCGCGCACCACGTGACAGCGCGTCCGCATACTTTTGGTCACATGGTGCACTTCGTTCAAAGGGGAACGTCCCGCGTTGAGCATTTTAATTCAGTGAGTAAAACAAATTAGCGGCAAGATGTTCTTAGATTGGACGAATTCATGCGTTTTTTTTCAGTCGTTCGACCACTTTTTCTGAACTTTCTTCGGCCGTGCTGCAGACCAGCAGTGACGTCACCCCGTTGGTTTTGTTAACCGCCGTTACGAAGCCTCGAGTTTGAATTTTGGCCGGCGACATCTTTGCTGGTTCGGAGCAGGAAGTGACCATATTTGGACGTGCTGGGGGAGGAGGGAGCGAGCGGTGGATCTGACTCGATCTGATTGGAAACCCCGACGATACTACGTCCCGCCCACCGACAGCTGTAACCTGACTGCACTGCCGACCTGTCAATCAAACAGACACGCCCCCTAAAACACATCTTTTGGAATCTTATTTTCTAATTAATGACGGATTATTTTCGGAGTGACTTTAGCTAACAACACTGAGATAACTCGTCGAGAAATTTTAGTGACCTCAAATTTTCTGAGACTACTTGAATGGGAGTCTATGGAGGCTTTTTGGAGCCGACCCTCTAGTGGCACTCGGTGGTATTGCAGCTTGAGACAACTTCTGCACTTCGGAAGCTACGAACACTTTTTATTTACAGTCTGTGGTCCAAACTGAAATATCTAAAAAAAACTGTCAGATAGATTTCCATCACGTCGACTTTGCTGTTTAAATATTAAACAAAACAAAAAAACCCTGTTACGTTCTCTTCAGGTACACGTTTGTGGACATACTGAGGGCGATCCTGCTCTCGTTGGAGTCGATGATAGAAGACCCCGAGCTGCAGGTGAACGGCTTCATCCTCATCATCGACTGGAGTAACTTCACCTTCAAGCAGGCGTCCAAACTGACCCCCAGCATGCTGCGGCTGGCCATCGAGGGGCTGCAGGTAAGGAGCCCCCGCTTTGTTTACGATCAGCTGGTCGGTTCGGGGGTTTTACGTGTCTCGGCTGACTTTGACCGGCAGGTTTTCATAACAAGATATTAGCTTTTTTTTTTTTTTTCCTTTTTATTTTCAAATCAATAACCAGGATTGTTCCTGAAATAGTTGAAGCTAGCTGAAACTTTAACGAACCTGCAAACGTGCAAAAAAAAAAAAGAAAAAAAAAGTTTGGTATAATTTAGGTTTAAGTGCTTTACCAACTATGGACAAATTAACATACATTTTACACAATACAATCATACCGCATGTGTTAAAAATACCACCCAGTATCACGTCAAAGCGTGTAATACACCCACATGTCCACTAGAGGACAGCCAGTCTGTGACGGGCCTCAACTTCGGCGTGAAAAGTCACATGAAACAGGTCATGTGAAGAAACCTCTTTCTGACCACGTCGGGGTTTTTTTAAAGGTAAAACCGTGACACTGACACGCTGCCCTCTAGTGGACTGGTTGGTGCCTTACACGTGTTTGTGTAACACCAGGTTGAAAAAATTATAAAATAGGTAAAAAGTGTTTTTTTTCTTCTCCTTTAAATTACATTTATTTAAGAAATAAACTTGTAAATACACTAAAACACAGTTGACGATCAAATTTAAATCTTGAACAAATGTAAAAAAAAAATGCGATTTTGCTACTTCTCTGCATTTTATTTCATTTCAAATGTGTTTGTCTTATTTGTCAGACAATAAAATGAACTGGATTGATTTAAAAATAATAACAAGTTTATGAGTATAACATAGTAATTATTATTCTGTCGCACATGTTCTCAGCCTTATTTTAGTGTTTAGAAATGTGCACTCTCGTCCCTTTAGCGAAGCGATTTTAACATTTCCAGTCAGACTCGAAGGAAAAGCAACATTTTAAGTCGAACTCCCTTTTCCATCATCCAAAATGTTCCACTCAAGAACAAGTCGAGCGCCGTGTTTAAGCTGTGCGCCTGTTTAAAGAGCAATAGAAGGGAATAATGACATTTCCATTTTGATTACACACCGCTGGGTGCTTTTTCTTTTTTCTTTTCTTTTTTTTTCGAGGCTTGTTTGTCTGGTAAATGAAAAACAAAAAAAAACTTGATTTGACTGCTTGTCATTTTGGTTTTCCTTTTAGTTGGGAGATTCGAAGCTGATTTTGTTGTTGTTGTTGTTGTTATTTTTTGCTCCACGTCAACCTGAGAAATGAAGAGAGAGATGTGACGGCGCTCGGTGGGTTTGCGCTGCCGCATTTAGGATTTTTTGATGCTGATGAAAACACATTAGTCATCAGGAGGACACCTTTAACGTCATTATTGAAACGAGTTGAGTGGAGGGAGAAAGCTCGCAGGCAGGAGTGTACAGATGTCCTCTGGTTGAAAGCCAAACCCGAAAGAGGAAACGTCAAGCTTGTTGCCGAGTGCGTGTGGCGGATGGATGGGGAGGGGGTTAGGGGTGGGTTGGTGGGGAGGGGGGGAGGGGGTGGAGGGTTGTTATTGCTTTCTCAACATCCCTGTGAATCATCTGCCAATTTGTGTTGGGCTCCATTAGTCAAAGTGATGTCTAAAGAGGGGGGGGGGGGGGAGGAAGGGGGGGGGGGGGGGCGAGCTTCCAGAGGGAGGTGTTGAGTAAGACTCGGCGTGGCCTGAGAGGATCCGCTGATGTGTCTGGGATGGACACCGAACCGTCGTTGAACAGTCCCTCCGGCAGTTTGGCTGGGTTTCTTTTGGGGGATTGTTGTGTACAAAAATGTAAAAAAAATGTAAAAACAATTGAGGTGAATTTTCTTAAAAATTGCAAGAAAAATTGCGAAAACTGAAGAATTTTTTTTTTAAACTATCTTAGCTTTTTTTTTCTTTTTTTTTAATCTTTTTTTTAAATCTATTTTTTGAGCTTCGATAACCGTGGGGCTAAAGGTCACACAAAAAAAAAACAACCTCATAAAAGTGCTTTACGCAACAGACAGTTTGTGGCCGTAATATAGAAAAATAACGGCTACATCAGCTGTCAAAATAAGAGCTTTAGGTTCTGTTTAATTCACGTTAATTCAACACATACCGTATGCACGAAAACAAACAGCCGTCTCTGACAACTCTAGTTGCCGTTTTTTAAATTGTCTCATTTAAGCGCTTTTATTTCGTCATTTTACATTTGAGAATTTTGGTTTTAAATTTAAGAAAAAATGAGGGCGGGGTTTATAGACCAACATGTTTGCAATAATATAAACAATCTTTTTTTTTGGTACCAAACCTCTTCCATTGACACTTACTTATACACGTACACCAAAAAATATTATGATTGACAAACAACTTTATAACAAAATATTGTTTTAGGTTTTTTTTTTAATGTGTTCAAAGTACTCTGCTGCATCATCAACATTTTCAGCTTTAAATCCATGTAAACAATCAACTTTCTGCAGTCAATCTCCTTAAATACATATCATATCTCAACATTTGGGGGGCGATCTTTCTCCTTTTTTTTGTTTTGTTTTCTTTCAGACTGAAGGAATAACTGTGGACCGGAGGCAGCGCGTCGCTGTGACGAGTCCACATATAACACATTTCTGACGGCTCTCCAGACACAGATTAGAGCCTGAATTATTGATGGGAGCTATTAGCTCGAGCCCCGAGTCATTCCCGTCCGACCGGGCGGACGCTCGCCGTTCGCTGCAGGAAGCAGAGGGCGAGTAAAACCGTGATGGCGTCGTTTGATTGGATTGGAAATAAAATGCGGAAAAACGCACGATACTAAAATCATCAGCGATGTGGCAAAAGAGACTTTTTTTTTTTCTCGGGGTGTGAAGATGAGAAAAAAAAAACTCATTTAAAGGTGATTTTTCCTTGTTGTTAGTAAATTCCCATGTCCGACATATTTTCCGTACGCTGTGGTCGTGATAATGTGAATATTCACTTGGAGCCTCAAATGTGCATCGAGACTCTGCTGAAAAAAAGTTTGATTTAAAAACTACACTTCCCTTGCTTGGTGCGAACTATTTCACTGCGTGAATGTTTAGGTCTGGTCGCCCTCCATTTCAACCAATCAGCTCGCGCCGGAAACCGGCTGACGCTCTGCGACCTACCGTGTCCACCGGTGTTTTTTTTTTTTTTTTAATGTGTTTTAAGGAAAGTTAGCAGACGCTAAACATTCATTCTGCGCTGAATGTTTGGCAATTTTCAGCAAGAGTTGAGAAATATCAAACGCTGCGCAGCCGTCCAATCGCAGTGAAGCAGGGGGGCGGGGCAAACGTGGTGAACCACCCCCACGCCGGTCTCTGATTGGTCCGCCCTTCAGAGCGGCTGTATAGAAACGCCAATACGAGTTGAGCCAACGCCTTCCAGCTGTTTGAGGAAATGATTTCGCGCCGTCCTTGAAAGTTTGAGCTTCGCGTTTTTACTTGTTTACGTCTTCGGGTTGAGAGCCATTCGTTTGAAGTTCGAGCCTAAACCAGAGATGTAACTGCAAATTGAGTTTATGAACTCCATTTGTGACATAGGTACCTATTTTTTTATTTTTTATTTTCTTCCCCGTATCGTCCGAGCCGAATAAAAATTCACAAATAAATAAATTGCGAATGCACTCGGGATTTGTGTTTGAAAAGCAGAGTTGAGCGTGAGTCATTCCCACACACACACACACACACACACACACGCACACACACACACACACACACACACACACATGTGGATACTGTCAAACAGCCTCAGTGAGTCACTCCAGTCTGAGCAGGTCTGCTTGAAGTGCTAAGAAGTGTTTAAAAGCGGTCGCGTTGCAGTTGAGTTTTTTTTCTTTTTTTTCTTCGCATTACGGCTGATTCACAGCGAACGCGTCGCTCCATTAACTTCGTATCTGCCGCCGCTGTCCGCGTTTCACTTTTCTTTTTCCAAAGATTTTGCGGCTCTTTCTTGCAGGATTATCTGCCGTCGGTACGAACTGCAAATAACAAACAGCAAACGAACTAATATCGATCTCTAGAAACAAAAGTCGGTAAACATTTGTTTCATATCATCATCAACACGTCAAGACGAGTGAGTTGACTTTTTACATCAGTTTAATAATCCGACTCAAATTGTGCGCGACGACATTATTTATCCTCCAAAACGTCAAATCCGTCTTAAACGTCATAAAAACAAGATACTACCCTCAAAACAAACTTCCAACCCTGACAATGTTAATTTTGAGCAAATACAAATAGCATGTAGGCCGCATGCCTCGGGATCCAAATTTGTAGCACAGTGTGATGTACACATCACAGCAGAAGCGAGCGCGGTTCGCTGCCGGCGGTCCCTCGAGGGTTCGCTGTTTTCTACATCCACAAATAGGCAACTGGTTTTTCTTTAATGATTATTATTATTTCATTTTTTTTTTCATGATTATTTTTGGGGGCATTTCTGCCTTTTTCAATACAAAGTCAAGAGGCAGACGGAGAATGTGGGGAGGGAGGGATGAAGTGGAAGACGAGGTCAGTGAAGCTTCTCACACCAACGGCGCTTTTATGTACCGACCGATAAAGAGATATAAACGAGACGGTGCTCAGATCGTTGCTCTGACGGGTCACCACGCCAGCTGATGAGGTTTTATCGGTCCGATAACACGAATGCGATCCGTTAAATTTAACGCCCCGTTTAGTGTCCGTTCAGTGTGGATAACTTTGAGTCTAATAGCTTACAGGCTTCCACCCAGCAGGCAGAGTTTTGGTAGGTATGTTCATTTTTTTTTATTTGACTCTTTAAATCCATTTCGAGCCGCACATGAACTCGAATAGAACTTCAGATGGAACTCGTGATCTCGTGGTTACGATGCGGGAAGTCGTTTTCACCGTATGCTTGGCAAAAAAAAAAAAAAAACGTTGCTGGGCAACATCAACGTGTTGTAATTTTTGTCACGTGAGAGTTTGTCTTCATAACTCGGATAATAGCCGAACGTCTGAGGAAAGATTGTGTCTTCCCAACGGCCTCATCTTTTCCCTCGTGTTTTTGTATCTCCAGCGTTACGTTAGCTCGCTAGATTGTTTTGCCTCTGTGGCTTCTACACGGCATCCACGTTGCCGTTGCCTAGCAACGGTGTTTTTTTTTAGGACTTAACCACTTGAGCGCCAAGCATACGGTGCGCGCGACTTCCCATGTTGTAACCACGCGTTAGCTCGCGGGTTCCATTTGAACACCGGTTGAAACAATCCAGGCGGAGTTTGGAAATCACACACGAAGGGACAAAGTTGGGTTCGTGTCTCCGCCAAAATAAAATCAAGAGAGACTCAAGCTCGATAATTCAAACATAGGAACCAAAACAAGAACGAGAGAGTTTTGAGCGGGGCGGGATTTTGAGGTCGGACTCGTTCGCCGTTTCCTGAGCTTTCACGAAAAGTTTAGAATTACTTCTAATAATCTACACTCCAGTTTTGACTTCACAGTTCTACCTGATGTAAGTTCAGGACGTGAAACATCCTTTGGGGAATGTCACTATCTATGTTTTACATACTTTCTGTCCAGATACAGATGCATCGTGTGCTTTGAAAGAAAATCCCTTCTTGAAGCTGCTCGCTGGTTTACGTCTGAATGACGGATGAATTTAAACGACTCAGCAGAGCTTCGTGTCCTGAAGTTGAACTTCTCCATCGACCGGCTTTAAATGTGCTGCCTCGCTGTCTACGCCGTTCAGTTTGGAGATTTCTGTTCTTCTTGTTCCTCTCGGGTTTCAGCTCGATTTTTTTCCCCCCAGTTGTGTAAAAAAACAACAAAACAAAAAAACAACAACACACTTTTCATTTCTTTATGCTCTCATCAAAGAGATTATACGGAGGAGTCCAGGGAAACACGGGAGATGAGACGGTGTGCAAGATGAGGGATTCAAACCCATCGAGTCGTGATCCTGCAGGATTACAACATTACAGACGGATTAAAGATTCAACTACACAGAACCTTCTTTGGAGTTCCTCCTCACAACAAATTTCAGAAATATGTTTTTTTGAATTGAAGTTGAAATAATTTTAAAAAATACTTGAGATGTGGTGGAGATAAAAAAAAAAAAAAATTATCTTCAAAGTGTCAACAGTTCAAGAGTTCGTTAAAAATAAAACAGCCTCACAAAAAAGAAATATATAACAATAATTCAACTTTTACCAAAATAAAAGGAGGAATATTTTTGTTTGTGGAAGCCAAAGGAAAGTTTGAAGGTCTTCTGTGTATGAAATGTGCATAAAAACAAAGTGCTTTACATAATAAAACATCATAAAAAAAAAAAAAGAAAAAGTGGAATATTAAGAATCCCATTAAAAGAACTGAAAACATTTTGTAACCTTTAAATGCAGAAAACCTATTTTCATGTGAAATTGTTTTCCTTTCATTTTTTATTTGGCACAAATTGGAAAACACAAAATGTACAAACATAACAAAGTTAAAAGTTCAGAAGGTTAGAAAAAACGATAATTCTACATACGGAAATAATGTTGCTACATAAAACAAATGGAAGCAAATAACGACAACAAAAACGTATTCATGATTTGAACTGGAGATGGCGTTCTTGCATCCGTCCGTCTGTCGGCAGGATTTGGCTCTTAACTTCCCGACAGATCAACCTGGACCCATCGGGGATCAGCTGTTGGGACTCTGCTGGCGATCTGGATCCTGGATTTCATCCATCAGACTTTTTTTTGTCACGTTCAAACCTCTTAAAGTTGCATTCAAATGCGGAAATCCAACAGTCGGCTTCCTTTTCTTTTTTTCTTTTATCAGAAAAGATAATCAACCCCAATCGAACAATTATAGCCAAACTAAGTACCACCCTAATTAATAATCAGGAAGTAACATGAGTTCAAAGACAAGCGGCAAACCGGCAGTGACGTCGCCCGTCGGTCCTTATGAAGCCTCCAGTTCAGAGCGAGCGGCGGATCTGACCGATCTGATTGGAAACCATGACGATACTACGTCCCGCCCACCGATAGCTGCAAGCTGACTGCACCACAGGCCTGTCAATCAAACAGGTCTTTTTGAATCTTCTTTTCTAATGAATGAGGGATTATTTTCAGATGGACCTCCAGAAAACTAATAAGAAGGAGTGACTTTAGCTAACAACACCGAGATAACTGATGGACACATTTTATTCACTTTGGATTTGATGAGAGAAGTTGAATGGGAGTCTATGGAGCCGGAGGCTTTTTGGAGCCGACCTCTAGTGGCACTCGCTGGTATTGCAGTTTAAGACACTTCTGCATCGGCCTCATTTTTCAGACCTGGAAACTCGTCTTCCTCTGTGTTTTCTCCCTCCTCCTCTCCCTCCGGCCTCCCCACCCCTTTTTTTTTTCTCTTTTTTTCTTACTTTTGTTTGCCCCCCCCACCCTTTTCTCTCTGTAACATCATCATCATCATCCCCCCTCTTCATCATTGTCCCCTCTCTCTCGGTTCAGCCTCTCCATCATTGTTCGGCCGACACAATCGTTGGCAGTTTCTGTGATGTGACAGCAGTCGAAGCATTCAAACCTCACTCACGTTAATTATCCATTCATTTTAAAAATAAACTCAATAATCACACACAGTCAGCGCTGACTGATTACCAGCGATCACTTTTTAATAGAAAACATAATCAAACCCAAACCATTTGTTATAGGTGTCGTCTAAAATGTCTTTAAAAATGTCTCTTCTTGCTGTTTTACTTTTCTCCCTAAAGAAGCATCATCATCATCATCTTCTTCTTCTTCATCCAGTTGCATGCTACGCCGTGTCTTCATCTTAACCCCCTTCCTCCTCCTCCTCCTCCTCCTCCTCCTTCTTTCTTCCTCCGCCCCTCCACGGCTCCCTCCCTACCGCCACATCCCACCCTCGCTGCTGCGTTGCCACGGCAACACGTCGGACTGCCAGAGCTATCTGCTCTGCCCTCTCCTCCAGATGGGCTCCCTTTTGTTGTGCGTCTGAGTGTTTGTGTGTGTGTGTGTGTGTGTGTGTGTGTGTGTGTGTGTGTGTGTGTGTGTGCGTGTGTGTGTGTGTGTGTGTGTGTGTGTGTGTGTGTGTGTGCGTGTGTGCGCCGAGAGACAGCAATGCACTTCTCCGTCTTTTTTTTTTTTCCAAGAGGACACTCGTCGTGCGGCTGGTTTGTTTTGTCAGCGAGTTTTGCCACAAAACACCGTTAAATGCAACCTTGCGTCATGTAAACGTGTTTAATATTGTGTAATGTTGCAGACTTTACTAAAAACAGATACACACACACACACACACACACACACACACACACACACTGTTGCAGAAAATAAATACAGAAATAGAAAAGAAATAGTTCCTTTACATTTAATCTTTTTTTTTTTTCTACATTTTATCTGAATCTTGTGGGTGTTTGTGTTGCTGCTTCTGGTTTTCATGGAATCCACCACAAGACTAGTATTTTTGGTTTTAAATGAAATCTTTTGACCACAGGCTGCGGAAGTGTCTCGGAGTGCAATACCACCGAGGGCCACTAGGTGCTGGCTCCAAAAAAGAACAAAAAACAGCCTCCATAGACTCCCATTCATAAACCATCCACATCTCATAAAAAAATACAGTCAACAAATGTTTTCCACAAATCATTATGGTGCTGTCAATGTTGCAAAATGAGTTCATTGTTGTTATTGTTGACGTTATTTATATATGGGTTCGTCCATGCTGAGATTTTCTTTGGGCAAAATGTAAAACAGTGACCACTTCTAAATACATTTATTCGCTCATTTATTATTTATACGCCTCTCGGCAGGCGTACATTTGTCCCCTTTCCAGCGCCCGGACATCCTGCAGATATTTAGACCACATTAACATATACAGTAGAGTCCAGTTCCAGTTAGCCCAACCCTCTGTGGATTCACTCTGCATTAGCATTGGTTATGTAACACACACCCCTCCAGAATAACCGGGACTCCTGAGGAAAGATGGTGGAGATGAATATTGACCGACTGCTTCTCAGCTCGGAGGGGAGAAGAAACCGTTTGTTGTTTATTCTTCGCAGTTAAATATCACTTCAGGAATAAAAGAAAGGCTTTCTGAAGATAGATTTCCCTCTGCTGAATTATAACCCTCCTCCTTTTTTTCATCATCATCATCATCATCATCATCACGTATATTAAATGATAAAAGGTTTCCAAGCATCCTGTAATTTAGCTTTTTTTTTTTTTTTTTTTTTTCCTGAAACATTGATTCAGATTCAGTTTTTTGTTTGTAAGCGTACGCTTGATGGACAGTTAACCAGCAGATAACGTCAGAAACGCTCCTGAAACATACTTCTGAATGTCAATAATCTGTCGCTTCTGTCTGTAAACAGGAAAATTGAGCCTTTTGTTTTTTTTGTGGAGAACAAAGAAGCTGTTGAGCAGGTTTTGTCTTCGCGAACAGTTGCCGTTTTGATTCGAACTGCCGTCGCCGCCCGTTATCTCTTAACTGCAGATGGAAGACGACGGCGGCTCTCCGACCGAGCGCTCCCGTCACTTCAATAAAATAAAAAAAGCAGCTCACTGATGGGAGCGTTTGAAGTTCATTCGAAGAGAAGCTGCCAATAGCGGAATTTCTCTGCCAATATTCCAGATCACATTTGAGTGTGCAGCCAGACAACAAAATCAAAATCAACAACAGCAGCAGCAGCAGCAGCACTGCTCCTTTGTTCGTACACTTCAAGATCTTTTTTTATTTATTTATTTATTTATTTTTTACTTCTGTCTGCAAAATCTCTCATACCAATAAATATCGATCCCTTTTAAGCATTAACGTCGACCGAGTTAAAGGAATAGTTCGACGAGCTTCAGAAGTCTGACAGGGCGCCCGTCCGAGGACAGAAGTTGTTGTTGTTTTTAGATTTCTGGTTTTGTACGCAGTAAACAAATGTGTTCAATTTAGAGCTGCTGGTAGCCGCACAAATATTTCACAGTGCCGTAGACTTGCCTTGAAAAATCAATGGAGTCGATACACAGAATTTTTTTTTTCTAATAGCAATTTCAGCCTCCTTGATTACCGCTAAACATACGTTGACTCACTCGAGACGTTTGAACCGTCGTGTTCCCCACCACGACCCGATCCAAACCCAGTGTCACGGCAAAAGCGTGAAATAGACACGCCTGTCCACTCCAGCAAAACGTGAGATAGCTACGCTCTGTCCGGGGCGTGGAAGTTACACGCACGCCACGAATCCAGGAGATGACAACTTTCTCCTTTTTTTTTTTTTTTTTTGTGTGTTTCCAAACCTCAACCATGTTCTTTTTCCTAACACTGAACAATTTGCTTATTTCATACACAGTACGCGTTTGGGTTCTTTTTTTGTTAAAAGTGGAACTTTCCTTTAAATCACACGGCTCAAAGCACGCAGTACGTTTCATTTTCATCCACTGCAGTGAAAACGTGTAACTTTGGCGCCTAGACAGCGGCAAAGCGTGGCTATGTCACGTTTTGGCTGGAGTGGACCGGCGTGTCTATTTCACGTTTCGCCGCGATACCGGGTTGTGCCTGATCAGGCAGCAGAAAACCACTCCACAGAAAGCCGAATGAAAAACATACCGTATTTACATCTGTGTTCCCTCAGTTTTTGGGGTAAAACTTCATTTCTCTCCTTCCGTTCCGTCTCGGCGCTGCTGAGTGGAGCTGGCAGCGTTTTAATATCCTGCAGAGGCTGCGGTTTAATTGGTGTGACCTTCTCTCGCCGTGTGAATTTCTGCCAGGAAGGAAACTGCAGTTTTAATACCTGAGATAAAAAAAAAAATTATTTCAAGTGTTTTACGTTCTCTTTACAAATGTCAAACCCGCTTACTTAAACAGGAAGAGAATTCCAGTTACCCACAACATCGCATCTTAATTACCTGTTTTTAATGCGCTTATATAACTTAATATTTTGGAACAAATGATGCCTATGTGCTGCTAACACTCTTTTTTAATATAATCTGCTCTTTGTGCTCTGATTTGATTAGCTGTAATTAAGCGCAAAACAATTGGATTGTCGATCACGGAGCGTTCACACCGAGGAAGGCGTTGAATGAAACCTTTGGTGCTCGTTGCTCCTCTGCAGCCCAAAAGAAAAAAAGATGAAGCCAATGTCAACGTCAAACTGATCATTTTTCACTGCTTTTTAACTACTGCTGGATAGTTTGCCATAAATCTCATCACGCGTGCTCAAATGTTCTCTTTTGTGATGTTTTATGAGAAAACGTGAAGGCTGTGATACAAACACATCTCAGAAAATATGAGGGAATTAATTGTGGTCGTGAATCCAGAATGTGTTCTGAATGGGAACCAGTTCAGACTTTAAAAGGATCAAAGAAATCGTATTTTATTATGTTTTCATCCTCCCGATTCCTGCCAGTGAATTTCAGACCTTCTACTTTTACTGTACGTGTGCACCTTTGTAGTTTAGACCTCAGAAGTCAGACTGAGTTTCACAGGAAATTAGTTAACCAGCAAAATAGAATTAATAAAATACAGTTATACTGTATAATTATCCTGCCTGTGTTTTTATGATTATTTATCTCGTTTTTTATATATTCATACTTGTTGCCTTGCCAAAAATAGAATTTCTAATACATTTTGGGAGATAGTAGAATTTTAAAAAGTCAAACTTAAATAATAAATGGTGCAAATGATTTGAGCATCACTACAGAAAGCAGCGAACAGGTGTGATTGGCTAAAAGGGTTCGAGCCGGCTATGAAAACGTATTTACTGGATGTGCAGCAACAGCCGGAGAAGAGGACTGTTGAGAAAACAGATCGGCTGAAAGGCTTCAGAGAAAATACGAGTGTGAAATGCAGTCCGAGGCTCAGGCAAGTTCTGCTGCGTTTGTCCTTTGGAGAAGTGGCGTTTAAACGGATTATTTTATCAGAGCTAGCTGGTAACCCACAGATGGGATTCGAAAAAGACGGCAATTTTTTTAGGCACGGGAAGATTCACACTCGATTTACTCCCCCTCTAAAAGTCCACTCGGACGTTTCTCCCGTTCAAAAAAAAAAAAAAAAAAGGAAAAGAAGAGGCTTTTGTAAAGTGAGAGGCCAGCAGCTACACAATGTCATCTCTCCGGGCTACACTTTAAAAACACCAAGAAAGAAAACAGCACTCGAATGGATGTCGCCCTTTTCTTTCCCAGAAACTCCCTTTTCCCCGCTCCTTTGTACCGGAGGACACGTTTACTCGTCGCTCGTGCGGATGGGAAGTGACAGAAGCAGAGCGGGATGGAGAGGAAGCTCATCAACCTGATGTGTTGTAGAAAGACTGATCGCGGCGGCGGAGAGCGGTGGACGACACACGTCAGGGGTTTTTAGCGTCAGCCGATCGACTCCAGCATCTTCGTTTTTGTTTTTTATCCTCAAAGACTTCAGTTTTTCTTTTTCTTTTTTAAGTCTTTTGTGCAACAATCAGTCACGCGGCGAAACAATGCTCCGTAAAAGGCACTTTCAAAAATGAAATGAAAGGCTGACTATGTTCTTTTGTTTGCTTTTAGCTTTTTGAAACTCACAATGTTTCATTGAATATCATAATGTTTTTTTGTTTGTTGTTTTTTTTATCATCTGCAGCAGCTTCTTTAAGCCTACAGCATTTCTGCTGAATTTTACAAGCCTGTATGCAACAGTTAATAACATCAATACTACTAAAAGGGTTACAGAGTGATTTAAAAACATTTCAACAAACATGAGCAACAGTTAATAAAATATAATAATGAAACACAACAAAAGACAATAAGACAAACAATAAAATAGTGAGTTTTGAAGTCACTTAAAACAAGATATTTGCTTCCCTGAACTCCTCCAGTAGGTTTTTTTTTTCCGACAACTGAGCGACCCGAACAGAAAAGTGTCCTAAGTAAAATGAAACCTTTCATTTTAAAGTTAGTAAGAACAGCAGCCGGGAACGATCTCCCAGAGGATCTCAGGTTGTATTTAGGCATAAAGGTGAGCATTAAAATTTTAACATTACAAAGTGATTTTTAAAACTGGTTTAATCTGTTCTTTCCTGCTGCACCTGACTTTCAGACTTGTTAGAAATTGGTGGAGACCAAAAGAAGAGCAAAAAAAAAAAAAAAACACAATTGGACCCTAATGCTTCTGGGAGTCCAATATTTTACCATTAAGTTAACCAAAATTGGCCAAAAAGCAGATTCAGGCAGTTTTTCAGAATTTTAGATTTGCAAAAAAACAAAAATTTGAATCCAATTCGCCTCAATTGAACATGAAAGAATAAAAAGATTATTTTAATTAAGTTTCATCTACAGTATGTGCAGTATATGTGTTGATTTGACCATCAGAGTGAGTATTGGGAGCTGAAATGTGAAATTTTTGAGTAGTATTACCTCACGTATCGCCGTCACCAATGAAGCAGTCAAATACACAGATTTCACCATCTTAGTCGGACAGTTATACGTTTCTGTCTGCGTGGGCGATAAAAAATTAAAAATTAAAAAAACGAACTCCAGGCTTGATGTAGATCTGGTTCCCGTCTTCTGGCTCCATCCTGTCTCGCGCTGCTGTCACAGCTCCTATTTGATCAACTAAATAATAAATGAGCAGCCCTGGACTCGCAGGTTCTCTGTACGACCTGATGTTACAGTTCGTCCAGAAAATACACGTTTTGCAGCCTCGATCCGTCTCCATTTCCTCGTGTTGTTGTGTTGGACGTTTTTGGTTCTTCTGCTTTTTCATATTCTGTTCTGCTGTTGCAGTTTTGTTTTTTGTTTTTTACCCGAGATGGATTTTCAGTGTTTAATCGATATGTTTACGGCCTAATTGGTTTTATCCGGTTACGTGAATCAGTACAATGGCTGTTTGGGGCGTCAGGTTTAATGCCTGTAAATCAGCGCTGTTTATTTTACTGCTGTTCTTTTTGGCATCAGATGCTGACTCGCGTCCTTCTAACGAGCTGCTGTGACTGAGATCTGAGCTCCAGTCTTTTGCCAGATTCACTTTATGTTTCTGGTTTGTGGCGCCCGATCGATACGGGATTTTTATGGTCGATTCAGACACCAGGACTTAAAACTTGTAGAATCCCAAATGGTGCCATTATTCAGGGAATAACAAATACGTCTAAGGGTTGGCTCCAAAAAAGGCTCTCGCTTCCACAGACTCCCGTTCAACTTGTTCCATGAAGTATTATCATTTTGGTGTTGTTAGCTAAAGTCACTTCTTCTTATTAGTATTCTGGCGGTCCTTTTGAAAATAATCCTTCATTAAATAAATATTAGGCCTAAAAAAACAGTACGTTAGGTTGACACGGTCTGTTTGATTGACAGGCCTGTGGTGTAGTCAGGTTTCCGCTTTAGGTGGGCGGGGCTCGGTTTCCACGGAGATCAAGTCAGATTCACATCTTGCTCCTCCCAAGCTCGTTCTTCTTTTAAAATTTTTTTTTTTTAAAAAACATATATATATATATATATATGTGTGTTATATATATTCTCTTACAAATTTCCTTACTTCTATGATTAAATCTGCGCTAACAGTTTTTTTTTACGTTAGCAGCGGAAACGAGCTGTGAAACGCAACACCGACAGACGACGTCGTCTCGTTTCGGGTCGATGTGGTGAACTCGTCAGCTAACCAACCGCTTCCTTGTTCGCACATCCAGCGGTGCAAAAGTCACATTTTTATTTCCAGCTGCTTGTTGCCGGGCAGAAGGCGTGAACCAAAACCAGCACAGTCAAAACACCAAAAAAAAAAAAAAAAACCTCATGAGTGCTAAATCCATCCTGGGCCTTTGTGGCTCTGCAAAAGCAGCAGAAACGCTTCCTCCTGTCGCCGCTTGGCATTTTCCGTCACTCGAACGGAAACATACGTCGCTTACGGGCTTCGTACAAAAATAAAAACCAAGGCTCTGTATCTGTGGGAGTACGAGCCGGATTGCCGCTCGTAACCCCGGCGAGACTTTCGCAATCAAGTCTGTATTCAGTTTTGGTACGTTGGAGTTGCCAACCTGCTGGGACCCAATCCAAACGTAATTATATCCAATCAGAGCCGAACTGCCGAGCTCTCAGCGGTCCTCCAACAATAATGGAGCTTTACGACGACGGAGGCCCGTATCAACGCCGACTTTTTAGCACGACTGCGTTCAAAGCAATTTACTCTTCGACTGTTTATATCCGACGGGTAAAAAAAAAGGAAGCAGGCGATGCTTTTAGATTGAAGGTGGGGAAATCAGAAAGCTGTCCCGAGACGACCTCGTATGTAAAGTCAAAGCGTACCTGCCGCTCGTCACACCTGAACGTTTCTGAGGGCTACGTCACTTCCAGACGTTAAATATTCACCCGACCTGACAGTTACACAATACCTTTAGTTTACAGGCAGAAATCCTTTCAGTCGTCCTGCAGATCTCTGAAGTGTTTCTCTGGAAACGTTGCCGGCTTTGAGCTGCAGGTAACAGATTGCTTTTTTTTTTGCTTTTTTTTTTTTGCTGCGAGAGAAAATGAAGTCAAACACACACCGAATTACAATGTTTGGAAAAGAGAGAAAATACGTGTTACCAGATGTTGCTGCTGACAAGAAAAGAAAATGTGAATTTCTCACACGTTCAAAAACTCACACACGTGAAGATTTTTAGTTTTGCACATTGGAAATGTGATTTTTGGAACCTTTTCATGGTGTGATGTGAGAAGCCCATGTAAAAAAAAACATATCCGCCTATTTTTTTCCATGTTATCATACGTGTGTTCACACGTATCGTACATGTGAACACGTGTTCTATCTGTACGAGTTTCGTGTTCCTTCGGTCCCGACTTGAAATGTCATCGCATGAGTTTTTTTGCTCACGAGAAATTGCACGTGGTTTTTCATTCACGTCAGCAGAATTTTGCTGCATTCAAATGCGGCCGTATTTACCGCGTACATCGAGAAGAGTCCGTAGGTACGGCGCCCTCTTGTGGTGTTCAAGAAGTCGCAGCTAAAAAGAATTCCCGAAGCCTTGAGATGAGGCCGTTGGGAAGATCAACATTTCAAGATCAACGTAGGCTGTTATCGAAGTTATGAAGACAAACGCCACGTGGCTAAAATTACAACATATTAGCTCAACACCCAAACGAAAAATGAACTCCCACGACCTTTGACCTTTTTCTGTAAACATCAGCAAACAGCTCGTGAACTCGAGGCTCGCGGAAAATGTAAGTCCCGACGTCGTGAATACCACAAGAGGGCGCCGTTCGCACGGACTCTTCTCGTGCGCGTAGTAAATACGACCGCATTCGAACGCAACATTTGTTGCAACGAACGCGTAACCGATTAAAGCTGAACGCTCTCGTCTGCCGCCTGAATGCAGCATCTGTAAAACAAACCATCTGTAAAACAAACCATCTGTAAAACAAACCATCTGTAAAACAAACCATCTGTAACAAACCGTTTTTACCAATTTGCTCACACTCAGTGAAATAAATGTAAATATCAAGACAAAATTCCAGGGGTATTCCCTTTCAGAGTAAAAAAAACACACAAAAAAAAACGAGACAATTAATTGCGAGTCATTACTATAATCACCGTAGAAGACAAAAAGACCATCACCAACGAGATTGGCAGCTTCTGCGTCGTCTTCTGCGGGTTGTGGCCTGAGGTGAGATTTACAGGGAAATCGGCTGAAAGTCACAAAGCAGGAGGTGGGTGCTGGTTTTTTTTGTTGTTTTTTTTTCCCAGCGAATCCATCTTTGAAAACAGAAAATCATTTCTAATGTGTTTACCGTCCTCGGTGAAGCCTCAGAGGAGAAGGAAGAGAAAGATGAAGCAAACATCGAAATGTAGCTCGTTCATCAATCTGATTGTTTTCCTAAAAAAAAACGGACACGTCTCCACCTTCTGTCACCGTCAATTCTCTTCGACCTTTTCGCCGTGACTGAACAACGCCCGGCGGTGACCTGGAGCGCGAAGCCAAAAATACATCCCCACATTTGTTTCCGATCGAGATCCGCCTCCTCGCAGCCCAAACATCCAAAACGATGCCGCAGCGGTTTCTGACCGGCTGCTTTCTGGAAATCGACAGTTTGAGTGTGTCAAATATTTTGAGCTGTTTTATTAGTTAAAACTGGAAGAAAAAAAACAAGCATTAAAAACACCGTCTGATAAACTAAAAAGGGTTTTCTGTTTGGTTCGTTTTCTCTCTGGTTTCCTATTTTGACTATTTGAACTCTTTTTGTGTTTAACTTAGCATTTTATCTCTTTTTCTATGTTTTTAAATGTTCATTTCTTTCAGTTTTTTACATGAAACACTGCATGTAATTGATTTCCTTCTTTCTGGCAAAAGGTTTTGGTTTATTTCCCAAAACATTATTTAAAAAAAAAAAAAAAGGGGGGGGACATAAGCAGGCTTTACAGTTTTTCCAGGAAAGACAAGTCATAATCTGCATATCGTGATACAGTAGACATCGTTTTACTGTCCTGCAGGGAGATTTGTCCGCTCAGTTGATTGGAAGAGGATGTAAAAATAAGCTTCAGCATCTCAACTAAAGACTAACACTGAAAATATTAATGAGAAAATACTGTTTGTTTTCCGTGTTTACTGCACAAAGATTTAAGCCTTTCGAGTTACTCTTTGCTGGAGGGGGAAAATATGGTGCATCTATTAAAAGTGTTGATTATCTTTCTTCGTGTGAATCAGGGAAAACCTTTTTCATCTGTAGTTTATAAAAAAAAAAAAAAGACCAGACTTTAATTGTTTAATTGTATTTTTCTGTCTATTTTACGCCATTATAATAGTACAAGTCTAATTACAGTTTAATAACGCAAATTCTGAAAATGTATGATTTGTTTAATAACACAAATTCGTCTTCCTTTTTGTGGGCGGAGCTTTAGCGCCACCGACTCTCTCGGCGAGAAATCATCACGCTTTTTATCGTCTTGAAAGTCAAAACTTGGAAAACGTACTCACGAAGGTTCTCCGTGCGCGTCACGATGCTGCGCACTGTTCACGCGCAACAGGAGCAGTCTCTTTTCCATCCGCCCTCATACAGAATCGACTTTATATACAGCTTGCTTGAATATATATATTTGAGAGGGACATATATATATATATATATATATATATGAAATGAAAATAGAACAAAGAAAAATAATGTAAAAGTAGGAGCCTTTTATACTTTCCCAGCTCCTCTTACATCTTCCGTTCCCTCTTGGATCTCCTTTACCTTCTATTATTCTCACCACGGCGTCCTTCACCTGCGTTTGAACTCCTCACGCTCGGTTTTCTTCTACTTCGGACATCACTTGGGCGAAACGCATATCAATCCTTTAGATCCTGTTTCTCCTCCTCCTCCTCTTCCTCCTCCTCTTCCTCCTCGTCTTCCTCCTCCTCATCTGGTCCCCCCGGTGCATCAGAGGCCTCACAACTCAGATTCCATTTTCAGTGTTTCATGTATAATGCAGCAGGTCCCTTCATCAAAGTGGAAATGTCTGTCAGAGCACCGGGCAGGCCAAAGGTTCAGAGTCAGAGCAACCCGGAGGGATCCGATGGCTGTCGGATCACCCGCTTGACCAAAATACAGTTGGGTTTCTTTTTGGGAGGGGGGGGAGAGGGGTATTACGAGTACTGACATCTTCGAAGGCCCTGCCACAACAAGATCCCGTGTGTTCATGCGCAGTTTCAATTTCAATCCCGGTGTGAAGAGACAGAAAATGTAAATCTTTCTAAATTAGCTGCTTTCTATAACATAATGATTTGGGGTTTTTTTGGGACACAAATGTGGAAAAAAAAACAATCAATAAGATATCATCTATATGCGGGCTGATTGTAGCAGCAGAGGACGGATCGGGGGACCCGACACCCATCAGCGCGGTCCAGAACCTTTAGAGAAGATGAGGTTGAAATCAAATGAGGGAAAATTTGATTTGTTTTTTTTTAAATTTCAATTTGTTTCTGAAACAATCGATTGAACAATTTCCTTTTTTATTTTTTTTCTTCTATTGTTTACTAAAAGTCTCCATAATGTTGGACCTAAAATACAAGTAAAAGTTGGTTTTCACTTTTAAAATTTGGTGATTTTGATTAAACTAGCGGAAGAAGTTTCCCAAAGTCTGAAACAAATACATTGGATTGTATCTCTTAATGAAATTTAGTCAAAATAACAATAGCAAGGATTATTATTATTTTTTTTATTATTTTTTTTTTTTTAATCTAAATGTTTAAAAAAAATTAGTTATGGAGCAACAATCTTGTGTGGACAATGTCATTTTTTTTTCTTATGTATGTGTGGATATTTCAGCCCGATTGTGGCGCTGTAGAAAGATCCAGGGGGGGATTTCCTTTTTGCCAACAACGAATATTTAACACGGCCATCACATTACACCAAACCTCGTCACGTACAGCTGGTCAGAGGTCGATTTTGGTCCGATTGTCGTGCTGGCCGAAAGGTCAGAGGATCACCAAAATGAATTGGGAAGCTGAATTAACACACCGATGTTTATGTAAATGATGTCCGGATGCCGTATCTTGCTCCGGGCCCGAGCTTTGAACACTCATCGGCGCAAAAAAAACACTGGCGGCGGCTTTGGTGATCGGTATCGGCCAAATCCTGATTTACGAACCTGGACTGACCTCAGAGACCGTCGCTGTCTCTCCACACATGCTGCCAAACTATTTTTTTTTTTGATGAAAAAGTCTACCCCGGGCCATTTTCATCAGACAGCTCTGTTATGTCAGAATATAATCTCACCATACTGCCGGACCACGGCCAAATTATGACTCATACGCAGCGGAGTGTAATTATAATAATTGTGTCCAGCGTTCTAGGAAACTCTGTGTCGGGCTCAGAGTCCACAAGCTAACCTGTATGAACAAGGGCTCATTTCCCTCCGGCGTTGTGCCTCGGTGACTCCAAAATAGACCCGACCATTTCCTATTGACTATGAGATTAGAGCCTATTTACAAAACTAATCTAATGAAAAGGGACAGGAAAACTAACAGAGGTAATTTTTCATTTGCTGGAACTAACAGGCTGCTGAGATTAAAAAAAAAAAAAAAAAAAAATCCTTTTGGCCGAGACTCTGTTATTTCTGAGAAAACACAGACTTTATTTATCACCGATTTATTTTTTATTAGTTCCACTTCTCGAAGGCATTTTCGGTTATTAATAAATAATGAATTTACAGCTGGTATTTACAACCTTGAGCTACCTTTTGCAATGTCTCCTGTGGTCTGTTAAATACATCGTATTGTATTATGCAGTGGTTTGGATGTTTTCTTTTAGTCACCGTATGTTTTTCATGTTAAAAAAATCAGGCAAAACAGCGTTAAAAAAAAGTATTTTAAACTGTTAAACTCCATCTTTCTGCCAGACATATAAAGTCTGAAATGTCTCATAACAAATATTTATCAGTTGGTTTACACTTGATACCTTCCTTTTGTCTGATATTCTGTCCCAGAATTTGGTTTCAAAAGGAAATCATTCACATTAAAAGAGAAGAACATAATTTTAGAGGTACATAAAGTCAAAATAGTAAAAATGGCAAGAACATTATTTGTAGTATAAACAATAAGAAACAACTTAGTACTGGCATCAGTAATTTTGTTATATTCATGAATTATATAGAGTTATACTGTGAGCTTTTATTTTGAAATTCCTCTGCTGATGTGTGAAATCCTTCAAGACTGACCATGTCCAGTTCAGTCCTCCATTTAGCCGTTTTGTCCAGGCTTTATTTAGGCAGCATTTTTAAAGTTGGTTTTACATGCTATGCTGACGATACTCTGGTTTTTAATTCCTAACGTAAAATACAACCTGCAGTTGCGATCACCATGAAGCAAACAACCACCGATATAAATGTACCGTTCACCTTCACAAATTAAAAAATAAAAGATAAAAGAAATCTTGCACCCCATGTTCATGTGTTTTGTTTGGTTTCTGTTTCCATCAGGACAGTTTTCCCGCCAGATTTGGAGGGATCCACTTCGTGAACCAGCCCTGGTACATCCACGCTCTCTACACCGTCATTCGACCCTTCCTCAAAGACAAGACCAGGAAGAGGGTAAGCCCAGAGATTTGTGGCTCGTCACAAAACGAGGAAGGAAAGATCTCCGTGCCGTGAATATTCGTGGAGGCCAACCGAACTTTATCGGACAAAGTATTTGCGCTTCACGTGTACGCAGAATATTTGACATAGCGAGAAGGACGACGCCCGAGACGCCCGAACTCGAGGCGCCTGTCGGTTGCCGCTCGGTTGGCATTCGGAAAAACGAGCCCGTCGCCTTAGCTCCGCCCACCCGCTCTGTCTGACTGGTGGCTGCTGGGAAAAAAACAAAAACGTCGCTAACGTTGTTGTACTTGGGATTTTTCCGTGAATGCCGCCAGCAACATCCAGCTCGTTCAATTCAACACTGCAAATAAGAGCTTTCATCGGCGGGCCGTATTATCTTCATTATTCATGTTTGCAACTGAAACAGTTGGACAAAAATGTACGCGTATAAAATCTGCCTCACTCTACGTATCGTTTTCCACCCGCAGATCTTCATGCACGGTAACAACCTGAACAGCCTCCACCAGCTCATCCACCCGGAGATCCTGCCGTCGGAGCTCGGCGGGATGATGCCGCCGTACGACATGGGCACGTGGGCTCGGGCGCTGCTGGACCACGCCTACGACGAGGAGACCGACTACTGTCCGGAGTCCTACACCCTGTCGGTACAAGACCTGGAGAGAGACCTGGAGAAGAACCTGTCCCCGAAAACCATGAAGAGGTCAGCCCGTCGCTCGTTACCGCCTCCGCCGCTGTTTCCTTCGCTGTTCGTTCTGTTTTTGAAGCTTTATAAAAAAAAAAAAAATAATTGTCGATCTCTGATAGCTTTCTTTAGGAAAGGTGTTGTTTTTTTGTTTTTTTTACAACTCATCCGACCAAAATATTCACAGCTGAGCAGAGATTTTAAATCACAAACGTTCTGGTGAATCTAGATTTTATTTTGCAAGCCAATCGCAGCGTCTATAGATAGAAATGTGAAAAATGAGGTTCCAGTTGGCCGCACGGATCAAAACACTCGCAGTAATCCCCCTTATTTAAACGTCCTAATGGGCATTCAACAGAGCGTCAAGCTGTGAAAACTTTGCATAATTACGGTAAACAGGCTCGACGGTAACGGAGCTGACGTGTAAATTGAATCCCACCGTGTTCTTCTCGTGAACTGATTTATCAAACACTTCAATCGTTTCTTCATTTTGCAGAAAACAACAGCAAGTAATGACCCGTGTGCGATCCTCGTTGGTCCAACTGGGGGAAAAAAAAAAGAAGCAGAACGATAGAAAGAGGTGAAAAAGTAAAAAAGGTTCAAAAGTAAAATAAGTCTGAGATTATAAAATAGAGCAAAAATACTGACAGATTAAAGACGGAGCTGATTGATTTATGGACATTTTAAAATACACGGTGAGTTAAGTAAAACGTTTTTGCATTTCATGACAATGATTAAAAAAAAAAGTAGTTTTGTGTGATCTTAAAAACAAGATCAGTTAAAACCTGCGAGCATCAACGCAGTTTTCCATTGAATGAATGGAGGCTCATTCCTGCCAGGTTTTCTATTTTGTTTTTTTAATGAAGTATAAAAACAAAATTCTCATTGAAGTACAGCATGTTTCAGTAAAAGCAATAAATATGAAATGTAAATAATTAACAAAATGACCTGCTTCTGGGACGACTTTAACGACGGCGAATCGCTCCGGCAGCCCGTTACAGAACCGGTTGGGGAAAAAAAAAAAAAAAAAAAGGCCTTTCCTCGAAGACGCTGACGCCGAGCTTGCGTTTTTTTTGTGCCTCTTCCAGGTCTCAGTCGGTGGTGGAACCGGGAGTCCTGAAGCGACCGGACAAAGTCAAGAGCGAGGAGGACAACATGCAGCCGCTGCTCTCGCTGGACTAAAAAACAACAACAACAACAACCCGGTATCTCCACGCCGCAAAACACACTTTGACTTTACCTGCGCACACGCTGGAAGCAACACCTGGAAAACAAAACACTAAAAAAAACACGCCGTCCTTCCGGGAAAAACGCGCCGCTGTTGGATTTCTCTCGAAACTCAAAGGAAAAAGCAGACGCCCCGAGACCGAAGAGGGGGAGGGGGGAGAGGACGTTTTCCTTTTAGACCGAAGAGGGGGGGGGGGGGGCGTCCTAAGAGCTACCCGAAGGTGTTCTAGATATTTATTTATTTAGTTATTTGTCAAGTGCCAATTCCGGAAACTGTAAATTAACGTCTTTAAACAATCCGGTGATTGAGGGACGGATCACGAGCAAGAAAGACAACAACAAAAATGTTGAAGGTGCCATGTATATATATGTATGTGTACATATACGTATATGTACATATATATGTGTATGTATATATATGTATATATATATATATATATATATATATGTGTGTGTGTGTGTGTGTGTGTGAAAACAGTGTTTCCCCCTACAGCTGTTTAGCATATAGATGACGAGGGGTGTGAAAAACTGGAAATCTTTCGAAGAGAGGGCTTGGGCTCACAACTCCCGAGCTGCAGGTTTGGGAGTTTTTTTGTACAGTAATTTTGGGGATGTGGTTGAGAGACAGCAGATAATGAGCTCGTTCAACCCTCCTGGACCCAAACAGGCAACTGGGAGTTTACTGGGAGTTTACTGGGAGTTTACTGGTTTCTTTTGGGTTTTTTGGGGGCGTCTTTCCTGTGAAATCAAAGTCTGAACTTTTCGGTCTCCCTCCAGTTATCTCTTGGAAAAAGCAAACCCCCCTTTACGGTACGAGCCGGCTCTATGAATCATCTGCTTTTTCCCCTTTCGGCCACTTCTCTCTCCCTTTCTGACCCATATGTTGCAGAGTACAGTACTTTGGTCCGCCATTAGGACGAATACAAAAGCCGCAGGCTCTTTTTTGAACAACTGGCGCTGTTGTGCGTTCGTCTGGCGGAAGACGACCAAAAGATATATTTTCCGAATCGAGTGGTCAGCCAGACGATGTAATTTTATAAAAAAAAAGCAGAAAAAAAAGCAGAGAAAGGGCAAGTTTATCATCCTCTCCCCTGACTTTTGTGACACATTTGTTTTGTATTTTGGGCAATAATAATCTTCTTAAAAGTCGAAACATCACCACGGCAAATCTTTCATTTCATGAAGCGTATTATGAGGTTTTAAAGGACTTATTCCGGTATGATTTGCATGTTTACTAGAAAATCACTTGTACATTAATGCACTGTTATTGGCTGGTTATTTTCCGCTACACACCCTAAGATAGAATTCATGTTTTCCTCGTTTGAGGCTGCAGTTTTATTTTCGTTACACTAATTTATGCAAATTTTTTTTTTAAATGCAGCTGAAAATTCAGTATTTGCAGTTTGAAACTTGCGAGCTTCCTCTTGGACGTCCTATCGCGTCCTACTCTCAGCTAATTATTTGCAGATTTGAATGAGACGTATTTAAGCGTCCGCGTACCATCGTGTGATAAGAAAATGACTTCAGTACTGCCAATCCGTCAACGGGTTAACAATTTCCTTCGTCTTTTGAGCGCATACGAAATCTCAGCAGCCGACTCTTAAAGGCACCCTGTGGAGTTTACGACCACTAGAGGCACTAAAGAGTTGTTTTCTTTTTTTTTACCTGAGTTTACTGTTGCCATGACGACAGCGGTTCCGCGTTTACGACGCAAACCGTGCACGTTTTGCGGTTCACATTCCTGCCCGTTAGTTCGGCACGACTCCGCCGATTGAAGTTCGCGAACGTGGAGCGCAAAGACGAGCAGTGATGTAGCTACATGGAGCAACGAAGAAGAAGAAGAAGAAGAAGAAGAAGAAGAAGAAGAAGAAGAAGAAGAAAAATGTCTGGCAGGAAATACGGACACAAATTTGAAGTGTTCAAAACATTGTAAGATTTTTTTAATTTATTTTTTTGACAATAAAACTCCACAAGGCCCCTTTAAAAACGTCAGAGCTTCGCGACAGCACCTGAACGCACCACGCCTGCAGACATTTCAAAATCAGCTCTTCGGTTAACGGCAATCATTTAAATATATTTAGCCATCAATGACGCGCAGTTATAAACTATTTCACGCCAGGTCCAGGCCGGCAGTAAATGTGCTCAAAGCACGGTCTTGAACTGTTTCTGCAACTATTATTTTTCTGTACAGATGTGTCGAAAGACTTAAAAGTTCCGTTCACATTTTTATTTCAGATTATCCATATTTAAAGTACCGTATTTTACTATCGTCAGATTTCAATTTAAATTCAGCAGTTTGACAGGCTGCTGCTGCAGTGTACATATATTTAAAACGATGCTTTTGATTTTGATTTTTTGACTTTATGCTGACTTCCCATAAATAGGAGGGGGGGGGGGCGGTGGGGGTCGAAGGCTGGCAAGCAGACAGCCGAGCGGATCGCGGAGAGGCCGGCGGGCAGGAAAAGCGTGAGGTGGCCGGCCGCAACCAGAGCAGACAGCTGGAATGTTAAACTATCACACCAGCGTACACGACATGTCAACCCCACTTAGGGGCGCTGCGAGGCGCAGAGTCGAGTTCGACTCCCCCTCCTCCCCCCGCCGCCGCCGCCGCCCCCCTCGGCTCAGCGCTGTCCGGTTCAACTGAAGTTGTAGTCGTGGTTACAGAGATAGAGGCAGATAACAACCAGAAAAAAAACAACCTGCAGAACTTCTCCGGTTTAAACCTCCGTGTTGCTTCTTCTCCTCCACGTAATGTTTCCAGGCCGTCAAACGCAGACATTTTTATCGAAAGCCACTCGCGCCGTCTTGTACGCGAAGGCAAAAGGTGTTAATGCCCCAAAAGCGACGTGGTCGTGGTTAAGGAAAAAGATCGCAGTTGGAGGGTCACATGATCGCCGTTCGGTCGGAGACGGGCGCAAAAAGGTCGCATTTTTGGATTACTTAAAAGAAATCCGCGTTGACTGGCGTTTCATCCCGGACTAAAATATCGCTCTCCCAGGTGAAAGTCCCGCGTCGGTTCCCTCCAATCATCCCTTCGTATTTTGTCACATGATCTTTTCCCACCTGCGTCGTCACATTACCACAACAACAACAACAACACGTGGCGTTTTGTGCGTATGTCTTACGTTGCGTTCAGAATTTACTCAAAAATTTACTTTAAAAATTGCATATTTTCAACTCTTTTCAACAAATTTGCGTCCTTTGTACGCGGCCCGGCGAGAGTTCGAAACTTTGCATTGACTTTGTACGTAATCGGGAATAATTCAAGTGTTCCATATTTATCGTACAAGAACTTGGCCTTTTGCACGACGTGTACGATCAACAATTATAAAAAAAAAAAAAACATGAATACATGAATTTCTTTTTTCATAAGAATAAAATGCCGTCGAGCCGATCGGTCGTCAAACGCCAACAAACACTTCGATAATACATCGCTGAGCTCAGATTTGAACGTACAACAGTTTCCCCTTCAAATACAAATCTTTCTGGAGTCTTTACAACTTGCGGCATCCGTGCTAACCTTCACGGATCCGTCGCAGTTTGTCACCAAGTTAAACCACCAAAAAAAAAAGACGTACGTATTTCTCTTCCTTCAGTCCGGTGGGCACCGCAGACCCGACGGGCTTTAACTGGACAATCACAGCTCAGGAAATACGTTTCGCAAAAGTTCCCACGAAAATCCAAATCTTCGAAAACCTCCTTTTTTTTGTTTTGTTTTGTTTTCTTTATTTACTCAAGCAAAAAAAAAAACCGCTCTTTGAGTAAATAAAGTTCAATCCGGACTTCCGCGATAAAGACGTCGAACGCCATCATCTCCTCACGTGAGGGTGAAACGCTGATGATTGCAGCATTAAAAGTCATTTTTAGGAGGAAAGAAAACCCCACAGAGCACGTTACTTTGACTCCATTCGTCGAAGGCAGCTCTCGTTCTTTCTTCCGAAGAGATTCGTTGGGCTCGGTGTGGCCCGGCGACCTCCGGACGCTCGCCACCGTGGCAAAAAGCTAATGGGGGATGAAAGTGATGGAAAATTACACCGGCATCATCCCGGCGAGCCGCACAATTCCGGACGCGTCGTCCGCCCGAAATGGAGGTTTGAAGAGGTTCGAAGAGTTCGAAGAGGTTCGAAGAGTTCAAAGAGTTCAAAGAGGTTCGAAGAGTTCAAAGAGTTCAAAGAGTTCAAAGAGGTTCGAAGAGTTCCGAAGAGTTCGAAGAGTTCAAAGAGTTCGAAGAGTTCGAAGAGTTCCGAAGAGTTCAAAGAGGTTCAAAGAGTTCGAAGAGTTCAAAGAGGTTCGAAGAGTTCGAAGAGTTCAAAGAGGTTCGAAGAGTTCAAAGAGTTCGAAGAGTTCGAAGAGTTCCGAAGAGTTCAAAGAGGTTCGAAGAGTTCAAAGAGGTTTGAAGAGTTCAAAGAGGTTCGAAGAGTTCAAAGAGGTTTGAAGAGTTCGAAGAGGTTCGAAGAGTTCAAAGAGGTTTGAAGAGTTCGAAGAGGTTTGAAGAGTTCGAAGAGTTCCGAAGAGGTTCGAAGACTTCGAAGAGTTCAAAGAGTTCAAAGAGTTCGAAGAGGCAGCGCTGCAGGAACCCGACCGGCTGGACGCTTTCACTGGTGAAAAGCATGTGGAGTTAAAACATCTTCAACATATAAATGATGATGGTTGTTTTGTGAATCACGTCAACTGGAACAAAAATTATCTGCAAAAACAAAAAAAACAAAAAAATACAACTTTGCTGGAGGTTTTAGAGGATTTTTAACAGTGAATTTAACTCATTTAAGATCTATTTGGAATCTTTTTTTTTTGCAATGTTACTCCAAAGCGTTGAAGACTTTATTCGTCTGTTTCAGTGGAGAAATGTAATCATCCAAAAAGCAACGTTAATGTTTAGTTTTAATCGCATAAGACGCAGGCCATATGCATTTTTTTATCATTTCGACAACTTGTTGTCGCATGTTTCATATTTTGTTCGCGTAGAACAAACAAACACTTCCACACAGTTAATTAACAAACAATGAATCCGTATCGATTATAAATCACTTTAGATTTGAAGCCACGAGTCCTCCGATCCCCCGACGCTTCCTCCTCAACGGGGATATGAAGATGAATATTTCAAATCATCCAGTCTGCTTTTCTTAATAATTACATTTGACAATTATTCCTGTCGTGTGTTCGCAATGAGGTCAAAAATAGCAAACTCGTGACTTTCATGCCGGACGCCAGACGACGTTTACAGCCGCGTCATCGTTTATAAGAGAAAAGAAAGAAAAAAAAAGAAGTTATTTAAAACAAAGTTTTAAGGATATTCTCCCTGAATTTAATCTGGAGTTTCTCCGAATTGTCTGATATCGGTTTTCTTCCCGGTGACGAGGATGAACCGTCCGAGCGCGACTGTTCTGAAATGGAAAAATTATCGTTAACAAACATACGAAGTCGGCATCAGAAATAGATGCTAGTTTAAAAAAAAGAAAAAAAAAAGAAGACAAATGTTCCTAATCTGGTTCTCTAAACCCATTAAAGGCCGTTTCACACCGACTTTGTTTGGTCCGATTTGTCCGTTTGGTGTTGAAAGGTGCTTCCGTTCTCGGCCCGGATCGAACTGAACAACCGTTCAGGTGTAGAAAGAAAAAAAAAAAAAAACACTTTGAGGATGTTTCAGATTTTTTTTACAGGAAGTTGAAGCCGGCTTTTAAACACTGGAAACAGAAAAAAAGAACCGAAAGGCGTCGCGGTGGCGCATCGAGGGACGAGACGAAGTATCTTGACAGTAATTTGGACGAAGGAATCAAACGTTAACGTAAAATGACGAAACGAAAGTTACGATTTATTTTTCAACATTTAAATCGGAGGGGTCGCGCGAGGTCCCGTCGCGCTTCCGCCAAAAAAAAAAAAAAAATTCATCTCGAAACCAAAACTGACCGGATCGAATGTTTAACGGAAACACGAACCTCGGTCCGGACTTTCAGGTGTGAGAAACGCGCTGCGGGTTATTCTGTCAAATCGTATTCAAATAAATGACCGAATTCTGCCGTTTATCGGCCTCTTTTCTACGACTCCGCCGAGAGAGCATCGGTTTTAATGAATCGGTCGCACGCCGGTGGAGGTGGAGGGTGGAGGTGGAGGGTGGAGGGGAGGGGGGGGGCGGTGACGTGCACGTCAGAGAGACTGTGACAAACTGTGGGTCAAAGGTCACACCAGAAGACACCTTCCGGTAGTGTTTTTGGTTGTTTTTTTTCCGCGCAGTATTCCATATATTTTTCACACGTTATAAAGCAGTTGATTAATTCTGTAAGACATCCACGAGAAGAAGAAACACACTCACACACACAGCCACTGTAGATGCTTCCAGTTGTTAGGATGCAAAGTTTACATCTGTATACTGCTTGAATTTAGCTCAACTGACTCTCACTCGGAGCGTCCTGCAGGTGTCGCCGATTATTTTTAAGCGTAAGAAGTCGCTTCGTTCTGTTGTAAAAGTATTTTTAAAAAAAGGAAATTAACCAGTTACAAAACAGGTCGAGAGTTTTATTTCTATTACAGATATACTTTATCGGGTGATGCGTTGCGCTTTACCACACATGCAAGAATTTTTGTACGTTTTTTTTTTTTCTTCTTTTCTTGTCAGTATTTTATTAAGATCGCTGTCCACCTCGTTTATTAACACGGGTGTCAGATTGTTCTTTGTCGTACGAAGTGCAAACAGGACTATTGAGATCTGTTTTTATTTAAGGACTTCAGCATTTCGAATGTTATTTCTGTGTTGTTGTTGTGTCTTTCCGACTGATTCCTGCATCCAAGTATTGCTGGATACGTAACAGACGCTGACAGTGCAGATGTCTTTCGGGTTGAAAAAACTAAAAAAAAAAAACGCCCAGGAAGCCGTCACGGAGGTCCTCAGCGATCTCAACAGATCTGAACACAACGCAGTGAGCCAACATTTGATTTACACAGCTGAACATTTAATTTAATGCAAACGCATAGATTATTTTTTTTTTTTTTTTACCATTCTCGAACAAAGAAAATGCACGTGTGTAAAATCACACGTGACCACATACGCGTGATTTTTGCACACGTGAAACGTGAAATGCTGTGCTTGCTCATGGGAAACGCGGTTTTGGAACATTTTCATGAGGAAATGTGTGAAAGCCATGTAAGATTCCCATGTGAGATCATGGGATTACATGTGAGATCATTGGATCACATGTGAAATCATGGGATTACATGTGAGATCATGGGATTACATGTGAGATCATTGGATCACATGTGAAATCATGGGATTACATGTGAGATCATGGGATTGCATGTGAGATCATTGGATCACATGTGAAATCATGGGATTACATGTGAGATCATGGGATCACATGTGAGATCATTGGATCACATGTGAAATCATGGGATTACATGTGAGATCATGGGATTGCATGTGAGATCATTGGATTACATGTGAGATCATTGGATCACATGTGAAATCATGGGATTACATGAAATCATGGGATTACATGAAATCATGGGATTACATGTGAAATCATGGGATTACATGTGAAAACCATTAAACAAGAAGAAAAAAAGAAGATAAAACAAAGACGTGATGCAAATCAAGTTTTTATTTTCAAACATGCAATCTGAATATACGGACAAAACCTCCATGGAAACTTCAATGACACATAAATCAGGTACTTCATTTGCATAGAATTAATTCACCGGTCTGTTTCCATTGAACAGTTTTGTTTCACAAATTTTCCAAGAACTTTTTTTCTGGCGGATACAGATGCAACAATTTCAATTTGCGTGCTGTTTTAAAACTGTATGATTCGACACTCTTGACTAAAAATGTTTTCAAACTTCACTTTGGGAAGTCTGCAGTGGACCTCCATGATGGCTCCCCGTGTGGTGACCAACATATTTGACCATGAAAATACGGAAGCTTCCACACTTGGAGCGACATTTATCCGAGGACGGAGTTCATAACCCAGATTGTAGAAAAGAGGACGTTAATGTTTATTGTAGAAATGGGACACATGCATTTTTTTTTAATTTTTGCTTTTATCTGGTTCAAATATTTGACACTAAATGATGTACAATAAATATCCACTGCTTTTCTGTGCCTCTGAGTTCGACAGGCAACCTAATCTGCGCTAATTTACCTAATTTTGTTTTCGTAGTTAATAGCTATGTAAAACTGTCGGAAACTGCACTGTACAGATCAGTTTAATGTTCACATGAAGAGTTTTGTTCCAAAGTCAAGAGATAAACAAAAAAAACAAAAAAAAAGAAAGAAATCTCTGCAAATAATGTCTGTCATGGAAAAGGTAAACGACTCGATCATCTTTATCTGAGTTATTGATCAGTTTTTAGGCGCTATTTTTCACAATAAGGCTTCATCTTGGAATTGAACTCACTGCAGACGTTGTAATGACTTGGACCAGCAAAGTTCATTTCTTCACGGACTTTGACTAATGTTTGATTTATCTCAGCCAAAGCCACTTCTTCCATCAGAAATCTAACGTATCCTTTCTTACCATTGAGTATTTGTGCTTTGAAGCCGTTGGACACTGAATGACATTTTTTTTTTTAATGGTTGATAATTTACTGAAAATGAATGCATAGCTTGGAGTTTATTTATTTGATTTTCATATCACTGTTCTTTGATTGTATAGTTACAGTAGGAGCTGTAGGGAGACCAAACTACAACTGAATTGTGAAGTTATTATGGAAAGCCAGTATATTATAGGAGCAAAAAGCTGTTCAGTTAGCAGGTGTTAAATGTATAAATGTCCTCAAAGACAATTTGCTGAAATGCATTATGTAAAATAATTAAAAATAAATATGGACACGCAGAGATTTTTTTTTCTCACTGGTCACATTTCACTTGTTTTTGTGTCTTTTCTCGCAACTTTGCTTCGATAATAATAATAATGCAGCGTTTCATTGGAGTTTGAGAAGTGGCAATTTTAACTGGATCTGCAGGGAATCAATAATCAGGATGCGTTTCCTAGAAATAAGGCTGGGGCTCAAAATGCGTACCTCCATTCGCACACTTACTTGTGTCGTAAAAGAAGGGCCCTTTAAGAGAAAGATTCCTCCTCTGTCCTCATTGGTGGAGCTCAAGTCACGTGACTTCTGGGAGCACACTGGTCAGCCGTGCTGCCACCAGCACTTATGCTAGCACGCGTGGCTTCGGCCTTTCCGATGAATCCCTCTCCATCTGTTGGTGTGACGCCACGGAGGAGCTTTTGCTAGTAAGTGACATTGCTCACAAGTATTGTTTTGCCACGTGTATGAGCCATATTTTTGATGCTTACTGTTATATTAACTCTATTTGTTAATATTGTAGCTGGAGCTATTGTTGCTTTTGCTAATATGTACAAGCTAAAACCTAAGGGCTTTCTTTATTGTCATTTCAGTTCCACGGGATCATGGTACGTAAAGAAACCACGAGTGCTAAAGACATACAAGTAAAGGTGAGTCAATTTCCTCCCGAGTAGACGCAGTAGAGAGGACGGGAGAATTATCGTCCATATGAATTGTTGCAGATACCTCAAAGAGAGACACCGAAAATGCCCCTAAAAATATCAGCAAATATTTATTGAACTTGTGGCACAAAAACTGCATTGTGGTGAATTTTTCTGCATATTACACAACAGACATTCTCCGATTTTTGGAGCATTTTTTGCAGCCTGAAACATCACTGATGATATTTAATTGGCTACTGAAACGAGGCCGAGTCAAACCGTGTGATTACATTATACACCTCTGCTCTACAATTCACACAACAGGTAGACTCTCCCTTCAGGAAACATTCAAATTCAAAATCACTCCCCTCATTACAGTCTGATGAACTAAAACACAAAAATAGTCTCTCTAAATGAAGTAAATTACATTTTTCAGAGCAAACCAGTGTATGGATTTATCTATTTATTTTATCTTTCTGTGTCCTAATGAAGTTTCCAGAGTGCAACAAATACAACAAACTAATATCTACAGTCTTTGTACAGCATCTGAGTGAGAGTCATGTTTGTGTGCAACTGAAACACAACTGTGAACATTACAATTCCAAAAATGTGTTGCTGTCTTTGTTCAAATGACCTTATCATGCATAAAACATAAGAAATCATTAGCAAAAAAAAAGTGGTCCTTCCAAAAGAACCAAAAAAACCCTCAAACTGTGTTTGTCGTGGATGCACATTTCTTCAAAAACAACTTTAATTGAATTCAATCTTGTTGGTGCAATTAAAACAAACCCACCATTTCATCCGCTGACTTTAAAGCTTTCAACATTTTCAGACCGTTACTGCAGGTTTGATTGCTAAAACAACGTCAGGATAACTCATTTACGGCAACTGGTGAGTGAGTCGAACTCAGAAAATACAAAGTGAACACAAAAACCCTTTTACAAATTATGTACACATTAAACCGTGAAACTGCAGCTTGTGCAGCAAAAAGGAAACTTCGGATACAGAACCAAACAACCCAAATCTGACATTTAGATTCTCCTTAGAGGGTTAGAAAACCAGCAAATTATTGTCACGCTCCGGTATTTACGAGAGCTGACATTGCAAGATAGAAAAAAAACGTCTTAAGATCCAGCAGATGGCTGTAAAGTTAAAGAGCGACAAAACACAAGCCACTCTAGAAATATCACAATTCAAGGGTACCAGAAAACGTCCGGGATACACGTGTAAATTCTCAAACAAGAGCTGAGATGGGAAGTTTCAGCTCGGCACAATAACTTTTTGACACCGTAGTTTCAGACTCGTATTCGGATATATGCAGCGGTCGCAGTTGTGGATTTGTACATCATAGCAGAGTGAACTATTGGCCACGTCTGGTTGGACTTTGGTTTGCGCCAAAGGGCGGGAGCAGACTGAGGTGTAATACTTTTAATTAAAGCAAAATAAATTCCCGTCACGCTTGCGTCCGCTTTACATTTTGCATTGTTGTTCAGCTTGACCTCGTGCTCACGGCTCGCTTGTACATTTTTGTGCACATGCTGAAAGAACACGAGTAAATATCTCTTCAGCGCCGCCGGTGGTCAAAAAAACTCAGCAGGGAACCTGCACCGGTCAGCAGTTTGGTTGGTCGAGTGGTTAGTAAGGAAGCAGGTGAACTTGTGGCGGCAATAAGAAATTTATGCTGTAAATTTAAAAAAAGGAATTTGAAGAGGTTTCACAACAAAGAGAATTGACGGAGAATTGATTTTTTTTTTTTCTCTTTTGAGAATGAACTGCCTTCAAATCCTGGATAAAGTCTAGAAAAAAAAACGTCTCCTTGAAACCCAGAACAGAATTATTCTGCTCAATAATAATGCTGATGAATAAATACGACGCGGTCTCCGTGCGACTGGTTTCAGGTAACTACTGACCAAAGAAGAATCAAAGAATGAAAGAAAAAGTACGACGGCGAGCCATCGGTGTGAAGCACAGTGATAACGAGTACGGGAAGCACATGTCGCACTGTGGCTTTTAAAGAACAGCGTGCATGAGATCACTTGCTTTTATCATCCAAACACATTAAAACATGTCATCAGGGATGATGCGGAAGTCGAGGCTGAAGTCCGTTTTCCATCGCCGGGCTTACATGAATCGTATCAAACACTTCAGAGGGACTAGATCGTTTTGATTTTCTTCATGTGAGATCATAGTTGCAGTAAAACAGCATTTATGGTGTCGTTGCTATCTGTTCATTTCTTTTGTATTCAAGGCCTGCGGACAGAACAGAACCACGACCGGACTTCTGCTGCATCTCCCCGCTGGAATATGATTCATAAAAAATATATATGTATATATCTTTCACACCTTGAAGTAAACGGCACGTTTTTAAGGTGTGTGTGGTTTTTTTGTTTTTTTATAGGCCACTCCGACAAAAACCTCCGCTCAGCATGGCAGCTTCCGTAAAATGGTTGTCGGATCTCGTTTTGGCAACAAAACATGAGGACTGTTCACGCTTTAACCCCGCAGGGCCGCCGAAAGATCGCGCTACGCCTCAGAAAACCGCCAAACTAAACCCCGGAGTTTACAACCAGCCTCACGTTTCATGATCAACACTCACAAATCGGAGCCTGCACATGTTCAGTGTATTAAACTTCATGACTAATCAGGATTCACACGGTGGATTCAAAAGGGGCATTCGGGGTAAATAGGAAGCAATTTCGCTTTGTTGCGCAATTCGTGGCCTCAAACTCCACAGGTTTTAGCTGTTGCTATTTTCCTTGGAGCGAAGTCAAGTACCCGAAGATGCGTCTTTCCTTTAGGTTGCACTGCCCAAAGTGATTTTTATTTTTTTATTTATTTTTTTTTTTTTTAACTCGAGAGTAGATTTGCCTCAAAAAAAAAAAAAAAATTGCTTCCCTTCCTGTCCGAACACACGTTAAGATTTTTTGTGGGTAATCCTGAAACAGTCGTGGATAGACCTGCGGTACGGCGAGGATTCGTTAGCGCAGGCCCGAAGGCGGTTTGGCCCCACTTCACTAGCACCTCAAACATCAGTCAGTAACTGTTCCAGAAGGCAGTTTAACAGGTTCTTAGCAGGTCAAAACTGCGACGGTACGAGTGCGTCGCGCTCGAAGGTGAAAACTGACGAAGCTAACATAGGTCGTAAAAACACGCACGCAAAAACATCAGCTAGTAGATCAGGAACTATTAAGAGTGAATGAACTGTTGATCGAAGGCGAAGACGGCAGCAGACTCTGGGCCGGTGTGGGTCGTATCCCAGAATTAAGCCGACGCGGTCTTCAAACCCCCTTTTGGTTCTTTTTTTTTTTTTAACATCGGGTTTCCATTCAGTAAGACGACGATAGCATTTTCGCTGGTAAACGCTCAGCAACCGTTTTAGTTTTTTTTTTTCCTCTCAGCGCCAAAAGAGGCAGCTGTGTTGCTCACGTACGAAACCAGAGCTAGCTATGAACGATTGAGGTAAATGAAAAAAAGAGCTCGATAAAATAAGCTTCACACAAAGGACATTCATTCACTGCAGCGGACATCACAGCGTCTCATGAGTTGGCCACATCAAAGTTGTCCTGCACCGATTCCCTGTCTCTGAACGAGTCCAAAACAAACGGACGTAATGTGACTGTAAATAAATGACACTTGATTGAACTTAGTTTTTAAGACAAAGATAAACTTTGGCTTTTAAGGAATTTTTCAAATCAAGTTATTTCCCACATTGATGCAACATCAAAAGATAAACTGGTTCTTTTAAATGTGAATTTCAGGCAAACAGGACAAAGCTGACACTGAATTTCTCCGATTTAAAAATCCGTCAGTGAAAACTTGCTCTTTTATTCTAATTTCTACTTTTCAGAGGTTTTTTTATGAGCCTTCTCAGTGCCTTTTGGACGTAAACAAACCTGTTTTTGTTTTTTTTATCCCTATGTATTGGTACACAATGTTACTTCTGATCAATCAATATCTAAGATAATATACTGCATTTACAGTGTAGTAAGTATTTCAATTTAACGTCACGTTTTTTTTGTTTAGACTTTGAAAATAGAAGTACGTTTAATTTACCATAAATGACACGTGAGAAGTTGACCATGGCGCCGTCTAACGCACCGACGTGTTGACGAGGGAGGACAGATGTTCAGTGACAGGGATGCCGCTGGGATCAACGTGGGAGCTCCTGGGATTTCAGCGGCCAACGTTTGCATGCTAATCTATCGCAGACGCAGCTGAGCAGCAAAAAAACAATTAATAAAATAGTTATTTATGTGGTTAGATGCCCATTTTAACGGATATTTAATAACATTATAATCTGGAAGAAGTGTTTTCTTTGTGGCATTTTGGAATAAACATGTTTTTTTTTTCCAATTCAAAAAAATGCCTGAAACTTACAAAATGTCTGTTGTTGAGCATTTTGGTTATCATAAGGGCACCTGCCTTAAACTAAAAGTTTTTAAAAAAAAAGTGTGTCATGGAGAGGAAAGCAAAAAATGTTGAGACCCTTCATGCCATCCTAGATTAAAAAAAAAAAAAAAAAGTGCATTATGTACATTATAAGCGTAATTAAATCTACGATAGCAACAGGAAGTGGAGACAAAACCACAGAAAAGCGTAAGCTGAGGGGAAAATGGGAAATATTAACAGCGACCCCGAGGAGCTCAACCACTTAATAAATACATCAATAAATTAAAGACAAAGTAGTTTGTTTTTTCTCTGTCTGTCTGTGGCCGTCCTCTAGAATTTGAAACATCTGCCACAGATTCAGACGTCGCCCCCTGCTGGTCTGGGAGATGCAGCGGCGTCAGAGACGCAGCGTGTCGGGGTCCTACTGCCCCGACGACCGGGCTGCTCTCTGCTGCTCCAACATCGACCGGAGGGCAGGGGACAGCATGGTGGGGGACATGGCCGGGGTGAAAGGTCGTAAAGGGTACTGGGCGCCTTTGCCCGGGACGTAGATGCACTGGAAGTATCTCTGGCCTGCGAAGAGAGCAAAGACGATGACCGATGATGACATTGTTTAAAAAAAAAAAAAAAAATACACAAGAGTAGCAGTCCTCTGGTCAATTCATGTATCCATCACTGACAATAAAATGTGAATGGCATGTTAAATTTCAGCATGTCTTACCTGATTTCTTCTTTTCTGTGATGTTTTCTTCAGTCTGGGGCTCTTTTGCTTTAAAAAAAATAAAATAACCAAATACAAATTGAGACGTGGGAGAGTAAGAAAACAGAGGATGAGTGTCTACATGCATGTGAGGAGGAAGAAGAGGACAGAGTGGGTTTCATTCAGCAAACACAGTGATTATTTATTATTCTGCTGTTTCATTCTCCCGTTAAAGACTAAATTCAAAGTCTGTTTTATCAGAAAGCAAAATACCAAATATCACCATGATATTCAAGATGTTTTTTGGACTTCTGTACTTTCCACCTGACATTTAGGAAAAAAAACTTATATTCAAATGTCATTTTTACGCAATGATAGCAAACTTGGTAAAAACTTCAATTTTCCACTAAGAAGCACGTAAATGAACATGAATGTTGTAAAGGAGCCGAGAGTTTAAATACAGCTGATGAACAGCACATATGTACATGATCACTGTCATTTTCTTCAGCTCATAGCACGCCACTAAATTTATTTTATAGACTAAAGTGCGTCTCGTAGAAAACGTATTAGTTGGCGAATTGTGCAACAGAAATTGGACAACGTTTTCTTAAACCTGCGGTGCGGAGCTTTTGTCTCCCCCTATCTGCCAGTTCGTGTAATTACAACAATGCTGTCGACGCAACTTTTACGCCGAAGGCTCCACCGAAGCCTCGAGGCTCTAAAAATGGTGGATAAACTGTAGATCAAGAAAATGAGTAAAAGCCCTGCGAAATGACTCGTTTTACTGTCAGAATTTGAACCGTCGAGTTAAAACTCAAATACAGAAGAATTTGAAACTGAAGGCTTGAACACAAGATGCATCTCGAGCAGGAACAAAAAAAAAAAGAAAAAGGGGGTCAGCATTATGGAACTAAAAGGTTTCAGCCTCCGTTTCCGGTGGGGCCACTAAGTGGGTGCACAGCTGAGGAGTGAAATCACAGAGTGGGAAGAGCTGCCAGCATCAAGTGAAGATTGACAAGGAAGCAGCAGTGTTCAAATCGGTGCTGCATTCATTTAAAATTGAATGATTTGTCATACTTTCTTTATTTAGTTGATTGATGAACTTTGTAGATTTAGTTTTAATTTGAGTTAGCAAGAAAAAGTGACTTTGGTTAAATAGAATGCAAATTCATACGTAAATGAGGAAATGTTTTTTTAATTAGTAATTTTGTACATTCTCTTCTTTTTTTTTTTTTAATCAACCTGATAAACTCTGCGACGAACTTTGAACTCGGCAGGTTGGATTAACATTTGAAAGAAAGCTGCAGTCCAGATTTACCGTCATTCAGGTTAGCATGACGCTGCAGAAGAAGTTTTGTCTGGAGATTGAGGGAAGTTTGAACGTGAAGTGCGTTCGTTTCTATCTATAAAGTCTCGTACTGCCGCTTTAAATACGTCAAAACAGACGTTTTATCCTCTTTGGTAAGAAAATACAAGAACATATTGTAATGATTTATATTTTCATTAATGTGAGAGGAATTCAAACAACATTTGTCAGACTTGTAAAGGGAATGTTTTAATGCCCTTCATTAAACTGTTTCTCTAGAAACTGTTCAATTTCTCTCACCGTTGTCTACAAAACTGTGGTCGACTTCACTGGGAATTTTACGATGACTAAAACACACCATACAAATTCTGGTTGGTAAAGTCTCGAGAAATAAAACTCCCATCATTAAATACGCTGTCCTGTTCTGCATTTTTATGTTTTAAGCAACTTAAAAAAAAAAATTTTTTTAAATCGCTGCAAGAAACCTCTAAACTTTACTTTTGGACCTCAGAAACAGGAGATGAAGAAAGTGTGGAGTCACTCGGAGTGATGGGGGGTGGCGGGGGGGGGAGGTGATAACCCACCGGGTGACTCAATAAGAACAGAACACTTATACCCTTTAATTTAATGTGTTTTGGTTTATGGATTTAATCAATCCGGCTAAGTATCATTGTTGTGTCACCGAAAAGGCTGTAATCCCCTCCTTCCCCCCCCCCTCCCTCCCCCCTCAATAAATTCAAGGCAGCTTAATCTCGTCCCGATCAGCTTTAAAGTCAAATCACTCACGATGTCATTACAGTGAGCGTCTCTTCGTATTGAATGGACCCGGCGGGGGGAACGGTGGGAAAATTAACTGAATACCTCTCAGGCTTTATTACGGGACGCTGTCGGTCCGTTCTCTATCAACAACAAGCGATACAGCATGAAAATGCAAACGGTTAGTAGCACCTTCGAATTTATTTACGTAGTCTTCAACGTGTTTAATCAGTTCAGTCAAATGGCGAGTAGTAAATAGTAAAAAAAAAAAAAATCTTATCTGGATCACAGAACGTATATAAAAGTGTTCGTAGCTTCTGAAAATTGAGGCCGATGCGTATTTAAGCTGCAATACCACCGAGTGCCACTAGAGGTTGGCGCCGAAAAGCCTCCATAGACCCCCATATTCAACTAGTCTCAGAAAATTGGTTTTGTTAGCTAAAGTCGCTCCTTCTTATTAGTTTTTTGGAGGTCCATCTGAAAATAATCATAAATAACCCCCCCACCCACCCCCCGCCCCCCAGCTCGTCCAAATATGGTCACTTCCTGCTCCAAACCGATCCGAACTAATAAGACGGCGACGGACAAACTCCGAACTCGAGGCTCCGTAACGGCCGTTCACGAACCGACGGCCGACGTCACTGCTGGTTGCCGCTTCGCCTTGAATGTGACCAAAAAAAAAATCTTATTTGGGCTGTCGGTCTGAACGTCGCCGAAATCTCAACCGGTCAACGGAAGCGATGAAACCTCTTGACTGAGTCCGAGTGAGATCAAAAAAAAAAATGTTAAAAAAAAAGATGGATGAATAAAACCGTCCACATTAGATTTTAAACGGGTGTTAAAAATCATCCCGGCAGATGGATATTAACTTTCATACTTACGTGCTTGCGGTGTTTTTTTCTCTTTATCTAAAAAATGTCAACGTGAGAAGAAGAGCTGATGAGTGTGAAATGTTCACAGCACATATTACTTTCTAACTCTTTTTTTTATATATATATATCTCCACACCTTTGACAGATTTCTTCCCGGCCTTCTCTGTTTTGCCTGTGAAGAGACGAGACAGCCTTTATTACATCCTGCCAAATAACTCCGCGTACATTAAATATTCTTGCGATATTATCCGCCCCTCTCGGCGCCAACGCGGCCCGGCGTGTCGCTGATTTTAGAACCCCAAATATGCGTAAAACGGCCCGTTTAGTCGCGTCTCTTTCCCGAGACGTGCGATTTCCTTCTGGAGGCGACGACGGTGGAGACGAAGCGGGTTTTACATGGACGTTTGCGTCTTTCTGAGAACTCCACCGCCGTGCCTTCTCGTTCTCTTTGACTGATGTCCATTTGACCCTCATTCTCAGAATTAAACTCGTTTCTCGTGCGGTATCTTTAAACCGCCAGTATCCAAAACCAAAACGCTCGAGCACACGTGCAAATATTAAAATATAAACGTACTTTTCTTCTCCGCCGATAATTTTGATCTCGTCTCGGCTGAAAATAAAATGTAAAAGTTAGGCGCTGCAGGGTTTCTAAATGCAGATGTCAGGTTAATGTGAGTCCGGCAAAGAGTAACGTGAAGCTGACCTGGTCCAGGTTTCTGCTGTCTGGCCGGAGAGGTTGCGTTTGCCCTCTTGGCATCTTCCAGCCTCGTTCTCAGTCTGACCGGCTGCACGCGTGGTCCCGGATCTGAATGTGTTCCAATGGAAAAATTAAGACTTAAACCGGCGTTTTAATCCAACTTTGGTTGAGCAATCTGCATGAAGAGAAAGATTTCGACCAAGTCCCGAGATTTGATTTCTCAGCGAACTCGTGCACGGTCGGCGTTTTTTTTTTTTTACCCGTCTTCGCCTTCACTTTGTTCCTGACAGGTGGCGCTTCTGAAAGGAATCCAAAAAAACACAATTAGTTTCCAATCATCTCTCGTGTCACTGACACCAACGGGTGATTGACTTTATGCAAATGAGCGAGCGTCGGCGTGCGTGTTGCTACCCGTCTTCTCGGAGGCCGATTTCCTCTTCGGTCGTGCGGCTGCAGGCTCTGACACAACGAGCAAAGAGTCCGTGATTAGTGGCCTGAGTGATTTGTTTGTCTTTCGTGAAAGATTAGCTTCTCCCACGCTCCAGAGAGGACTGCGTCGTTTGATTGGATTTCATTTTTTTTTTTTGTAGAGTTTACAAATTCGAACGCCCACGATAACGATGCCGTACCTTTCTTGGGAGCTGCGGCCGTTTTGTTTTTCTCTTTTACAGGCGGCTCTACACAAAACAAACACGGCAACCAAAAATGAAACCACTCGCACGCAATGTTCAACCAAACTTGTGCTGCGTTCAAATGCGCTCGTGTTCACCGCGTACGCGAGAAGAGTCCGCGTGAACGGCGCCCTCTTGTGGTGCTCACGACATCGGATCTCGACATTTTCGTGAAGCCTCGATTTTTCGAGTTGTGACGTGTCGGCTGACGTTGACAGAAAGGTCAGAGGTCGAGGGAGCTCGTGTTTGATTGGATGTTGAGCTAATGTATTTGAATTTTAGTCACGTAGGGTTTGTCTTCGTAACTTAGATAAAAGCCTGCGTCTGAGGAACATGTTCATCTTCCCAACGGCCTCGTGTTTTTCCTCCGTGCCTTTTCCATTTCCTGCACGCTCGCTAAATTGTTAGCCTCTGCGGCTACGTCCACGTTCCCGTTGCCTAGCAACGGTGTTTTCGCGACTTCAAAACCCGAACGCCCACGACTCCTCGCGTTTGTAACCACGAACTCACGAGTTCCATTTGAACATTATTCAACATTATTTGTCTTTTTTTCAACGTGTACATTTTCTTTACCTTTCTTGGTCGCTGCTGGAGTTTTGGTTTTCTCTTTTTTTGCAGCCGGCTCTGAAGCAACAAACACAATAAGAGCAGAATGCATTTAGATGTGTTTTAAATTCATCAGCGAATAAAAATGCAGAAGAGGCTGTTCACCTTTTTTTGCTGCGCCTGCTTTGGTTTTGTCTTTTGAAACGGCAGCTTCTACAATACAAACAAAGAAATGCGTTGAATTATGTTGTTTTAATATTAAAGAGTGTGAATCTGTCTGTGCTTTCACAATAAAAGGAAAGCTCAAATTGCCATAGCAACGCTCAAGCGTACGGTTGTGAAAACACCAAACGAACTGACTGTAAATATGAATTACCTTTCTTTGTTTTCTCTTTGGCCGCCGCCGGCTCTGAAGGGATAATTGCAATAAAATGGCCTTTCACAGTTAATTTTCTTTAATGAATGCGTTCATATAGCACATTGTGTCGTCGTACATCACTGTTATGTGCTGCTGCTGTTGGTCGTTAAAAGGGAAATATTACAATTAGCTGGCAAATGAGGCGTTTAGTGGATCCGGAGAAGCATACAGTACCTTTCTCTGACTCAGCAGCCTTCGGTTTCTTCTTTGCAGCTAAAGGTAGAGAAGATATTGGTTATTGTTTATGGCTCTAATTAAGAGAAGGAAAAAAAATCATGCATATGAGTTATTAAATGGTTTGTACCTTTCTTGCTGGAGGCAGCCTTCACTTCTTCCTCAACGGTCTCTGGTTCTTAAAGGACAAAGAGTTCAAAATATTTTGTAATATTTGTCTTGCAGAGCAGTATTTAATTCTTTGTAAATATTTACACTCTTAATTATTTAGTCATATTCAGTCGCTTAAATAAATGTATTTTCATAAAGTTTCCCAGGATTACGTTGGTAATATCATTTTTAAACCATTAACATTTTAGTAAAAAAACGTGAAAAACGCCTCATCAAGGATCACCAAAGTAAAACAAAAGCTGTTCTCGAACCACTTTGTAGTTCAAGCCTCAGGTTAAAATGACTGTAAGCGATACTAGCGTTGAGTTACAGAAGTCTCAACACAGTAAAGTAGAAGTTTTATTTTTTAAATTTCTGCCCGAACTTTTTTTTCTAACTTAACCAGACTGCTGTCGTCGGACTTTTCTGGATCCTGGCTGGACTCTTGAGGCTTCACTGGTGAGTTAGCTTCCGTAATCGTTTGTTTGTTCGGTGGTGGTTTGACAAAAACTGTTGACTGAACCTGCTGTGGCGATTATAGGCTGAAAAGGTTCATATTAAAGGAATCAAAACAATATTAGCTTTCCAAAGATATCTCACAGCTCAGGACGCTAAAAAAAATTTAAAAAAAATTCAAAGGAACATTTTCAAGATGACAATTTTAATTTACTTACTTACTTTACTTACTTATTTATTGTTTTTGTTTTTTATTTCATCCAAATGTTTAGTATACCGGAGAGAAATTTCATCAAAAGGCTGTTTAGAAAACAACAGTTTTTTTGTTAATTGGTCAAATTCAAAGTGTTTTTACGTGACTTTGATCTCTCAGGTGCATAAAAGTAATTTCTTTGACAGTTTATTCTTTATCCTGTTATTTGACATGAAAATATTCCAAATAAAAAACAGACCGCGGTATTGTGGCTTCAGAAAGTTTTCATCTGGTTTTAGTTCAATATTGATTTTTGGCACGGATAAGTTTTGAACCGCTCACCCTGAACTGGAGCTGCAGCTGGCTGAGCTTCAACAGCTGGCTGAGCTTCAACAGCTGGAGTGGGGCCCTCGGGCTGAACGGGAGCCTCTTGTTCGGGGGCCTCCGGCTGCACCGGAGGAGCCGGCACCGGCGGCGGATACGGTTGATAGTGCGCGTAGAGCGGCTGCATCGGCAGGGGGGGAGGTTGTTGGTAAAGAGGCTGCGGCGGTGGCGCTCCGGGATGGACGGGGTGGGCGGTCAGAACGGGAGCAGACGGAGCTGAGGAGAAGAAAGCCATGGGGTTTTTTTGTTGTTGTTTTTTTTAATCTTTCAGCAAAAGAAAAAATAAAGTCTGATCGCACTGTTGGAAAAACATATAGCTGATAAGAAAACAGGGTAAATACCCGGCATGGTGGGAGGAGGGTACGGATTGTCCGTGACTACGTGATGAACTGAAAGATATAAAATTGGCATTTAATAGAGATTAGCATATCTGAAGCAGACAATGAGTATTTCAGTTCCAACTCCAAGTCAAATGTCAAATTCCCTGACTATTCGCTGACTTAAAAGGTTGAAATTTCATGACATATAATGAACAGAAAAACATGCTGCCTTTGTGCTGACCGGACAAAAAATAGACACATTTCAGTTGCCACATGCCCTTCTGTTTGTGCCGTTGTTGAAAGAAATGAAATACATTTTGAAATCTTTGACTGTATATAAAAGTGTTCGTAGCTTCAGGGTCTGAAAAACGAGGTCGATGCGGAAGTGCCTTCAGCTGCAATACCACCGAGTGCCACCAGAGGCTCCATAGACTCCCATTCAACGAGCCTCATCAAATTCTCGTTATCTCGGTGGTGTTAGCTAAAGTCGCTCCTTCTTATTCGTTTTCCAGTGGTCCGTTTGAAAATAATCCCGTCATTAATTAGAAAATAGCCCTTAAAAAAACTGTGTTTTTGGGGGTGTGTGTCTGTTTGATTGACAGGCCTGTGGTGCAGTCAGGTTACAGCTATCGGTGGGCGGGACGTAGCATTCTCGGGTTTCCCAACCAGATCGAGTCAGATCCACCGCCCGCCAAAATATGATCGCTCAGAACTTGGACCACTAACACTACCAAACATGCCCACTGGTAATAACTGGCTAACTAACCTCATAACTACTTACATGGAAAGTAAGAAATGATAAATGGCAACTAAAATTTAAACATGCAAACAAAATTCCCCGATATTCAATGACTCGGCCTAAAAAAATGAGCAAATTCCCTGTCTGGAAAAAGAGTTTTTAAAATTCTCTGAAATTCCCTGACCCGTAGGAACCCTGAATATTTTGTTACTCACCGTACCAGCCAGGTGGGGACGGGCAGTAGACTGGTGCCGGTCTGCAGGGCCCAACTGCAATGAAACCAAAAAACGTTAGTGTTTATTTGCGTACGTTTCGTGTAAGCATGTTGGCGTACAAACTAAATTCGGCGTATTTTAACGTTTTTTTCTGATCAACTTTGATTATAAAAGCGCTTCAAAGTTTCTAAAGGTTTTTCTACCTTCTTGCTCAGATTCTACGACCTGTTCTTGTTTTTTGGTCTCTGTAAAATAAAGAAAAAACAATCGGACTCTAGCTGCAGATTTATAATTTCCATTATGACGCAATAATGGCGAGTTATTAGCGGCAGACTTACCTGTTTTAATCTTGGTCTTTTCCTCTCTCTTGGCTTTTTTGGGGAATTTAAACACAGATACCATCAATTTAAATTCATGATGAAGTTGTGAAAAAGGTGCACCGCTCACGACACACTTTTTCAAACTCAGGACCGTTAACTGCCTGAAATAAATCTCGGTACCTCTGAGAGTGGCGGGAATTCTCCTGATCTTCCGGAATTTCGGCTCCAGAATCGCAATTCTGGGAAGAGCTGAATAAAAACGCATCAACGTTAGCTGTTGTTTATGACGTCACAATGAAGACAAACGATCATGAAACACGTATCGTTTGCGAGACGGAGGTGATATGAAGACGGTAATCAACGTTACCTTTCCTTTTGGACTTGTCGTCTGTTTTTACAGGTTCCCTCTCTTGGAATAGAAAATAGTAACAATGAACACAAAGGAATACGAAACAAATGAAAGTAAATTGACTTGGCCGTGCATCACAACGTGTGAATAAAGTTACTACTACTTATATACGTACAAATTCACCCCCCCAATCCAGCCTTCAGTCCAACACATCTACTTCTTTAACTAAGAAATATATTTTTTTATTCTGAGTTCTTTCTGGTGGCATTAATGGGGGATCCCAATTTATTTATTTAAATTTTTTTTTTAATCGTTACCTTTTTTCCGTCTCACAGCGGACACCCTCCTGGGAGCAACTAAAAAAAAACCACACACAAACGTCAGATCAAAGACGTACAGCAGCTACAAAATGGAGGCTGAAACTCCGACACACACTTGTGGCGGTGACGTAATTCCACGACATACGAATCTTCATCTATTATATTATATTGACGTTTATATTCCAGCTTTAGCAGCGAGTTTTAAACGCAATTTAATCGAACTCTCTGGATACGATATGATTGGACACCGGTAAATGCAATCGTAGTCTGTATAGAAAAATGGACGTAACTTCCGGGTCTGAAAAAAATGAGGCCGATGTGCCTTAAACCGCAATACCACCGAGCGCCACTAGAGGTCGGCTACAAAAAGCCTCCGGCTCCGTAGACTCCCATTCAACTTCTCTCTTAATGAAATACGAAGTCAATAAAAACGAGTTTTTCCGGCGATCCATCTGAAAACAATCCCGTTGTGAATTTGGATTTTAGGCCTTAAAAAAAGCGGTATGTTTGTCGGGTGGGAGGGGGGCGTGTCTGTTGGAGGTGGGCGGGGCGTAGTGGCCTCAGGTTCGTCCAAATATGGTCAATACGCACGTATCGAGGGGCTGCTTAGATACCGCTGCTCCACGCGCGCGTCAGTACACCGAACATACGTACCGCTCATCGGTTGCTGGTCGTAAACCTAAAAGTAAAAAATAGAAACGCAACAATAACGTCCGTTACGTGACATTACAAGCGGGGCACAAACCTTTAGCGTCCGCGGGCTTGGCGTCTTTGGTCTTCGCCGAGTGCATGCAGGGACACACTGAAATCATAAAAAGCGTAACGTTGAAGCGACGCTTACAAAAACAATGAGCACGTCAGCGAGCGTTCGATGCCGTCGTCCCGGCGCTGCACCTGCGGGTTCGGTCGCCGGCGCTCCCTCCTCCGGCTCGTCCACAGGTTTCATCACGTCCGCCGTCGCCTTCCGCTCGTCGCCGTCGTCCCCCTCTTCGTCGAACTCCTCTTGCTCGTCTTCGGGTTCGTCCACGGAGAGCCGAGGCTCGGCCGATCGCGCTCCGCCTCCTCCTCCTCCTCCTCCCCCGTCGTCGTCGTCGTCGTCGTCGTCCTCCGCGTCGGCGGGCCGGACGGCGTCTGGAGGCGAAAGAGGCGAACCGTCTTGATTCGGTGTCCGGACGGCGACGGGTCAACGGAGCTCGTCGAGCTGCGCCGCTTTGACCCCCTAAAATCCAAACCGTTCATCCCTCCGGTCTGACTTCGCGTTTGAAGAAAAAACAAAAATTCCCCTCAAAGATATCGCTCTCGCTACACTGGGCATCGGTGTGAGGTCACGGTGACCTTTGACCTTTGACCTTTTAAACTCTGGTTTACGTCCGGCTTCCCTTCGGGTTTGTTCTGCTCGTTCTCTGTGAGCTTCACTGAGCTCCGTGCCACGGCTGAAATATCACGCGCTAATTCCCATTAGCGACTTCATTAAACATCGTTTGGCTTTCGTAAACACTCTTAAGCTGCTTTGACATCGGAGCGTAGTCTGTCATGACATCATCGGTGTCTCTGTACTCGTCATAAAAACAATAACAATTCATCCGCAGTGTTGATTTGAGCTCAAAAGAAAAACCTACAAAAGTGTGTAACTCGGCTCACGTTGAAGAATGACTCGGCAGTTTTAACAGCGTGGAAACGACGACTGTGCGTTTACCCACCGGTTTGTTCTGCCTCCTCGGCCTCCTCTTCGTCACCGGCCTCTGAGCTGAGCTCGTCTCCCTCCTCTTCGTCGTCGTCTGCCTTGGTCTTTGTCGCCTCCCGCTGGACAGCGAGCGCCTCTGCAGCGAGAGCTTCGAACACAGACACACATTTATTCTCATTATTTGCTGATGTGAAGTTGATTTAAAATTGACACTCTCAACTGATGACATCATCTTTGGGTCGGACGCCTGCCGGCCAATCAGAATCGAGGTCCTCTCTGCGGCTGCTTTGATTCGACTTTGAAAATGAAATGGGGAAAAAAAAAAAAAAAAAAAAAAGATGCCCCGCTTCGGTACCTGCCAGCAAGATGTCATCAGCGTCGTCACCATCTTCATCCTCATCATCTTCCTCATCTTCATCCTCGTCTTCCTCGCTCGCTAAGGACTCCGATGTGACTTCGTCCTTGAGTTCATCTTCATCTTTACCGGCGTCGGCAAATGTTTCTTTTTCCTCTTCCTCATCGAAGGCAAACTCAAATGAGCTCGTGTCAACATCTTCATCATCATCATCATCATCGTCATCGTCATCATCATCAGTCGTGTCGTAGGAGATGTCATCGCTTAAGATGTTCTCGTCATCTATTTTCAGAGCAACATCGTCATCATCTTCATCGCCCAGGACTCCGCTGTCTGTGCTCGCATAGGGAGGAACGTCGTCCTCTTCCTCTTTGTCATCGTCATCTTCGATGACATCATCGGGTACCTCGTCCTCGGCTTCCTTGAGGTCAACGGGGACGCCCTCGTCAAGGTCGCCGTCAAAGTCGTCGTCTTTAAGATCTTGGTCCTCATCATCTTCCTCATCATCTTCATCGTCCGCAAAGTGTTCAGAGGACCCAACAGAGATGGCCTCGTCTGATTGGTCCAGATCGTCATCATCATCATCATCGTCATCCTCGGCAGCTTTTATTTCTTCCTCCAGGTCTTCGTCGTCTTCGACAGCAGGTAGAAGAGAAAGGTCTTCCTCCTCTGCTGGTTTATCATCATCATCTTCCTCATCCTCAATAGCAGCTGCGATAGGAGGAAGATCAAGATCCAAGTCATCGTCGAGGTCTTCCGCCATGACATCATCGCTGTCCGATGTCGCAACACCCTCAGCCAATCTGTCATCTTCATCATCTTCATCGTCGTCGTCCTCCTCCTCCTCCTCGCTGGAGAGAAGTGCTGATTCTGCGACATCCGAGGAGTCAGTGAACGCATCGTCACTGCTTTCATCTTCGTCGCCTTCATCTTTGTCATGGTCTTCATCACGCAGAGGCCCGTCTTCATCGCTGTCGTCGAGGGCGACGGGCGCGTCAGATTCAGAGTCGGGAGACACGGCCGACTCTTCATCCTCAGAGGTGGAGATAGGTTCAGGAGAAACTTCTTCATCCTCATCATCCTCATCCTCATCCTCAGCATCAGCAGCCACAGGTTCCTCAGCAGGCTCTTCATCATCATCTTCATCAGGAGCATCTGCCTTCTCTTCCTCCTCCTCTTCATCATCGTCATCATCTTCTTTGTCCACCTCTACCTCTGCTGCCTCCTCCTTCAGTTCGTCATCATCATCATCATCAATATCTGGTGCAGCTGATATTGTTTCTTCCTCATCTTCCTCGTCTTCGTCTTGCGTTGCCTCAGCAGCTGCTTCAACTCCCTCTTCCTCCTCCTCCTCCTCTTCATCCTCAACTCCTGCTGCCTCCTCCTCCTCTTCTTCTTCCTCCTCCTCTTCATCCCCCTCTTCCTCAACTCCTACTGCCTCCTCCTCTTCCTCCTCCTCCTCCTCTCCCTCCTCATACTCTTCCTCCTCCTCCTCATACTCTTCCTCGTCATAATACTCTGCGTACTCCTCCTCATACTCCTCTTCTTCCTCCTCCTCCTCTGGTTGTTCTTCCTCTTCTGCGTACGCCTCCTCCTCCTCCTCCTCCTCTTCCTCCTTCTCCTCCTCAGCGGCCTCCACTTCATCTCCCTCTTCTCCCTCCTCCTCCTCCTCCTCCTCCACAACTTCAGCCACCGGTGCTTTCAGCGTTGCTTGCATCCCTATAACTGCAACAAACACACCGTGCTTGCTTTAATTAATTAATTAATTAATTAATTAATTTAATTTTTGCAGCATTTCTATTCTTTAAAAGAGGAAATTGAAATTAAAACATGGCCGCCCTCTCTCTTGGAATAATCTTTAATCAAAACTGAAACAGCAGAACGGTTACTGTTAATGACTGAACATAACTGATGGAGACTACATTTCTTATTAAAACACATTGAGGTCCTGGAGTACAAATAATAATGAAAAATAATAAACAATAATCACAGATAAAATAAGAAAGAATTATCCGGTAGAAGAAAGTAAACGAGAGGCACCGACCTTGACTTCGTGATGGTAGAAATTCCCCTGGAGCATGGAAAGACGAACAAATGATCAAGATAACAACAACAACAACAACAACAACAACAAATAGAGTTTCAACTGGAGGAAGCGTGCTTCGATTTGGACACACACACATTCACACACCGTTGTAGTAGAAGTGTAAAAGCTCGGTGGCCGCGGTTAGAACAGGAAGTTAGTTTGAACAACACACAACCTGCTGCTAATAATAATAATGAGAAATACCACACCGGTTTTACTGCCTCCCGTTAGTCTGATGTCAGTCTGTCGTTATCTGTTGGATTAATGTTCCCAATCCCAGAAATGAAGTAATCGAATACCTTTGGCTTTCTTACGCTTCACCTCCACTTCCTCCTCCTCCTCCTCCTCCTGCTGCTCTTCCAACCATCGTAACTCTTTGAGACGGTTCATAGATGAAGTCAGCTTGAATTTGCCACCACGATAATCAAGTCTATCAACTGACATGTTGTCACCTGGATTCATTTCAGTCTAATAAAGTCCATTTTAACCCTCCTGTTGTCCTCGGGTCAAAATGACCCGCAGCTGTGTTCAACCAAGTTCTATTTTATTTCTATATTTTTATATTTTTTTGGGGGATCATTGGTGATCATTCTTTAAAGAAACCCTCACAGCCTCCTCGTCACCAATGATCCCAAAAAATATGAAAATGAAATAGAACTTGGTTGAACACAGCCGCGGGTCATTTTGACCCGAGGACAACACGAGGGTTAAAAATACAAAAAAATCACAATGGCATCGTTATCCAGTCGCTCCAGGATTTTGTGATTGTTGCGATCAAAAATATTTGATTTTTAGGCGAATAAAAATCGGACAAATGCTCCCGCAAATATTGCGGAGTTTGCGAATTTTGCGTTAATTATTGGGATCGCAGGATTTCCTGGAGGGACTGATTATCCATCTTATGCATTTTTAACTACTGATTAATGTTCACTATCAGACTTCGGCCTCATAAAGTCATCTCAAAAGAAATTGCAGTACGTGTGCCGTTCACTGTAAATTTAGATTTTTCATGCACAGACAGCCGAAATGACTTCTTCTCAAATACAGTATAAAAACAAAGAAAGAAACAACGTAAAAAAAAAAAAACAGCACACGTAATGCAGCGCGGCGTGAACAAGAAGTTCACGAAGCAGACGGCGAGGCTTTTTTTTTTCGTTTCTCATTCTGCAGCCGGAAACGGGAAGTCGAGAGTACGAACCTTTTTTCCTCACTGCGTATAGATTTCCTAGAGAAGAGGACAGAAGAAGTGAGCGAAGAGCTTCGAGTTTTACGAAATGCTCAGCGTTCTCGGACCGAGCGTACCTTCGTCTTCCTCGGGAGCGATCAGACTGGCAGTGAATTTGAATATCAGACCGATCACGTTCGTCGATTCCTCCACGGCATCGTTCACCGCCTTCATGGGGTCGGCGCCGATCTTGGCGAGGCCTCCTGGCGGAGCGCGAGCACAAACACACCATGTGGTTTACGGTCTCTCTTTGGTCAGTGTGACCGAAGTCGTTTTCCTGTTTGTTTTTGTTTGTTTTTTCTTGACCACAGCCAAACAAATCCAATTTCAGTACTTTTTACATTTCCTCGAAGCTCTCATTCATCTCGACCGAGGAAATGTCAGAAAACGTGGACTCTGTAGCAAGGGGTTAAACTGGGATGGGACTACATCTCAAAATCTGTATTTCAAGTATTGATTACAGGACCAAGAGTAACCCACCTTCCAGTTTAACCACCAAACATGGCCTTCAATAGAGCATATTGCTGTGCAAAAAGGATTTTACTTTTTTTTCATCAAGTTATCATTTGTGCGTTTAATCAAATTTTTTCCTTTTAAAGTTCAATCGGATTTTTGCTTTCAAATAGAATCTCAAAATTTATACGTAAATGTTAACGTTACGCTAACATTAAAACCAATATTCAATCAGAGACGGTGCAGGGAGCTTTCTAAGAGACGACCTGTCCTTTAATGTGCACTTGTTTGCAAGACAGAAAACATAAAATTAATTTTGAATTTTACCTGCACACAAATGAGTTTTGCTTAAATCCTGAAATGCAACCAGATCCACACCAAATACGAGCAAAAATATTCTTTGGGAAATATAAGAAGCGCAGAAATGCAGCAAAACAAATACAGCAAGCTGCATTTTAAGTACCGAGACAGAAGAGCTCGATTCATCTCAGCTTGTAGATCGAATATCTGAAAACACTGACGTTTGCCGTGAATCAAATCAAGCTCATCTGAAGTTCAAATATTCAAAAAATACTCTTGTTGGTTGTTTTGTTTTTTGCAATATTTGAACCCGTTTTTTTGACACAGAAATATGCAGACAATAAATAGGAAAAAAAAAAAGAAGGTAAACATAATATAACACACATCTACTCTTCATAACACGACTCTACATCCAAACACCTTTAATCGTATCGATATCAAGCATGACGATGGTACCAAACAGAAAGCAGCTCCACAGGACTTTGCAACATTGATGGCCGATATTAGCAGTCAATGTTACGTAATTAGTAGTTTGTTTTTTATAAGCGTCTTTAGGGAAAAGCTTCTGGTCTGAGGGGTTAGTAGCAGATAAGGTGCCTTGCCTCTACGCCCTGATTCCTTTAAAACCTTCCTGATGGCAGGAGGTGGGCGACCTGGTTGGATGAGAAACACAGTGGTAGAAAGGAAAGGAAAGGAAAGGAAAGGAAAGGAAAGGAAAGGAAAGGAAAGGAAAGGAGGTGTAAAATGAGGTATTTCTGTGCTGTCACGGCATGATGACGGTGAGAGTTTTAGACCTGCGACATGTATTTTAATTATTACTGTGACAGAATGAGCCGAAGAGAAGTTTGTTTTCAAATCAATGAACACATTGATTCGTCCTCGGTTTCAGGATGAAACTGTAAACATATGGAAGATATGAAATTAGCGATATCGCTGTTCAGGTGGAAATGTTGCAACCCGTTATCAAGGCAAAAGCGTGAAATAGACATGCCCAGCCACCGCGGCAAAAATGTGAAATAGTCACGCGTTGTAAGCGTGAAATTTACGACTACGTAATTGTCATGTGATGCGGGAATCATGTGACCAAGATCACTAAACCCACCCATTTGCTTATTTGTAAAAAGTTTAATTTTCCTGTAAATCAGGCAGGAGGTTTAATTTTTCTTTCCCTACAGTAATGCGTGTAACTTTCACGCCTTGACAGCACCAAGCGTAGCTATCTCACGTTTTTGATGTGGTGGACGTGCGTGTTTATTTCACGCTTTGCAGTGATACCGGGCTGAATGCGCGGCGTTTCAGTTTCTTGGGTGGTTTTCTATCAGTTTAAGATGAGAATGATATGAGATTGTAGCAAATGAAAGCGTAATGAAGTAAGATGTTTATGACGGGGTTAGAAAATCGAGTAGAGCCGTACACAACAGAAATTAATTTTAAAAAAATAAGTTTTCAAGCATTGCTTTTTAACATAACGAGGAGGAATTGAACCAATGCTTGCAACTCAGTGATGTTACGATTACAAACGAAGAAGTCAAATTAGTAGGTTTTACACCAGACCATGAGAGTCTGCTATCATCTATAACACAATGTGCTGTAAAAAGACATGAAAATATAATATGACAGTAAAATGAAGAGAAAGAAAGATGAAAAAAAAAATCCCAACATCTGTGATAAAACAAACAGACTCAAAAGGAAACAGAGGGAAGAAGAGGAAACGTTTCAGCCCACAGTATCTGTTCAGCCAACCCCGTCTCAGTGCAGCAGTAATGAACTGTTTGCAGGGGGTAATGAAGTCAGATTGCTGATCTGCATGGTCAAATAGCAAACTCATTTATCCAAAGCAAATTGTACTAAACTCATTTTTGGTTTGCACAAGTGCTTCATTAACATTTTGACTAGATGTAGTCCTTTTTATCCCAAACTAATTCTATGCAAGTGAACGTGAGATTTCTGCCTGCGATGAAGACATGTTTACTTTTATCTTGAGGCCGTCTTTAACATGGATGTTGCGCCACTTAGCACAAGTAACTGGAAGCACCTGCAAAGTCATCATTTTCGACACATGGCTTTAGATTACAGAAACATTTTGTCAGTCATCAATTTCTGTTTCTGTTAGATAAAAAAATTCTTCAACTATTTCAAAAAGGGTTATCTTTTAGTCATAATTAATAATAGCTGAAACAAAATTCTGGATTTACATACACAACTGGAAATAGTGGAAAGGAGTACTGTGAGGTTAAAAGAAAAAAAAAGTATAATTAAAACAAACAATGTGCACTTTTATGGAGGGGGTGGGAGGGTAAAAATACATCTCTCAAAAAGTATAGCCCTGTTTTCCACCTTTGTGATGATGCATTTCTCATAAAGTGATTTTTTTTTCTCATAACTCTTTATTTTATTTAACACATTTTAGTTTATGTAACAAAATAAGAATTTGAAAATGTAGAAAAACAAGACTTAACCAAAAAGCAGTGGAGAGCTTTAAAAAAAATAAAATAAAAAAGACAGCCTGCATTGAGAAAAATTTAGCATAATACTTTGATAAATTGACATATTATAACTATTATACTCATTTGGCACCCAGGACTCAAAATAATTCCCAGATCAGGCTTGAATCAGTCCAATGAGCCGTTATTGCCCCAAAGTTGCCCAAAAGTTGCTAAGAAATCCTCAATATTCTCAATAGAAATGACGGCTGACGGCTTCGTAAAAAAAAATAATTTTAAAAGTACTTTACCTGAAACGGTCTTGTAGTCCATCAGATCGAACATGATGACGAAGACACAAGACCACGTGATGATGAGAGCCAGAACCAAGATCCAAGCCAGCGGGGAGCTGAAGGTCGAGTGGAGGTCATCGGAAAAAGTTTTCTTGGACGAGCGAGCGGACGGCGACCCAGCGTCTCCGCTTTTACCGTCGATGACCAAGGTGGTGGTGGTCGATGACCGCGCTGAGGGACGAGATGTGACAAACTAGGATCAGATCAAATCTGGACATCTCTTTTTACATTTTAAACCCAGTAATGGATAACAATGGGTAGAAAAACAGAGCTAAAACTACTTCAGTCAAAAACAAAAAAGGCCCTTCAATAAATACTACGATTCCAGGAAGATTATAATGTCTCGTTTTAGAAAGTGGTTGATTCAACTTTAACGGTAACTTTCGTGGCGTAATATTTCGTCAGCCACATTTATATCAACAAGGACGGGCTAAACAGTAGAAACGTGTCTCTAATGCAACAAAATTCAACAGCACAATAAACTAAAACCACCAAGTTAAACCACGCTGGCAAATAGCTCCAAATTGTGTTTCCCTGAATGATTCCGCTATCGAAACGAAGCTTTTGTGTAGTTGAGGACACAAATCTGTAAAAAAAAAAAAAAAAAGTTGTATTCCCTGTTGTGATGGGATCACAAACAATCAGAAAAAACACATTCATAAAATGTTTTTTTACCAGCTCCTCTCCAGCGTTCTGTAAGGATCCAATTTTTGGGGCATCAAATTCCCTTCAAGGGGGTGATTTCAATAAGTCACTCATCTGTTAGTATGCAAAGATGCTTTAGAAAAAAATGCTGACGTCAACATATCGTCGGTTGAGTATTTTCTGGTATCTTTGACTCCTTGTTTGTTTCTTTTTAGACCTGCTTCTTTGCCAAATCATTGCAACGTCTGGTATGTTTTTTGTTTTTTTTCCCCTTTTAGCTACGACGTGCACTTCAGCGTCAGGGCACCGCACGGGACATAACTTTTTAAGGTAACGCGTCTTGCCTGAATCTTTGTCCAGCACCATTTATAGCCAGAAGGGTCAAAACAAATACGTTTCCATTTTTTGCTTGCTTCCCACCGACCTCAGTCCTGCGTGGTCTTGTTATTAAAGCTTTCTTAATCGGAAACGCACGCAATGCAGTAAAACACAGCAGCGCGTCATTTTTGTTCTGACCCGCTTCCGTAAAGACGCAACGTAACGTCTTTGTTTTGCCTCGTGTAAACGGTTCAGCCGTCGACGTCACTGACTGTGTTGTCAGGAGAGCTTCCGACCACCTGTCGGCTCTCTTCGGCTCGCTGTCGGCAGCTTCTGCAGGTTTCTCTGTTACTGCTGACTCGGACGGCTTAGCAGCACTCGTCTGAACACACACACACACACACACACACACACACACACACACACACACACACACACACACACCTCCCTCCGTCGAACCTCTTTACTGTGATTCCAACAGGTCTGTTCAAAATGCGAGTGACTTGCACGTGAGGCCTTTTCCAGTGGGACCGGTTGCGACGGCGCTGTGATTAAATTCAGTGTAAAAATGCCAGCGCATCCCGAGTAGCCTTCTCAAAGCGCAGCTGTTGCTCCTCTGCTGAACTTGAAGCAGAAGCAAAATCATTTCTGTCTTGGGAAAACAACACAAAGAAAAGCACGGTCTTTACGACATAAATGTTCGAGTAATTTATCGATTCATTTTGTTATTGTGTCGTGCGCAGATATTGTGGCCGGGCCGAGCAGGCTGACAAGATTTAACAGAAGAGTAGCCATATTGATTTCAAATATTACTAAAAGAAACCGTCATTTACATTTTTTTTGTTTCCTAAACGTTAGACACAAAGGAAGCCGACCTATAACAAAACTAAAACAACCGTACATTCTGTCGTCATCATAGCACCAAATCATTTTACTTCGTAACACAACTTAAGGAACGGTTTTAAGTCATAAGGTTTTTCCAAAGTCACCTGTCGCTGGTTCTGATCAGTATAATTCAGTTTTATTAATATGGAAGCAAATTACAACACATTATTATTTGACCACGTTTGACCTCCTTACAACATTATACAGGGGAACCCAACAATTCAACAATTGCCACATGAGCAACAGCTGAGAGGGAAAAAAAACCTCCCTTTTTAACAGGAATAACCCTCCAACAGTGAGGGAGGGAAAAACCCTTTTTAACAAGAAGGAAAGCCTCTGACAATAGGAAGGAAAACTCCCTTTTGACAGGAAGAAATCTTCAACAGAGGGAAGTGAAAACTCTCCTTAAACAGGAAGAAAACCTTCAAACAGTGGGAAAAACTCCCGCTGATAATTAGTTTATGTTTAGGTCTTACTGCAGCTTTTCTTTTGATTCATTCAGTGTGAAACATATCCGTAATAATATCTTCATCTGGTACTTCTGTCAGGTCATATTTGTTTTTATCTTCCTGGTTTTGTCGTGTTTTGAAGCACAGCAGCAAACCACGAAAACATTGGCACAACATGTGTTCCCTGTTGACCCCTTTGACCAACAAGAAAAAAAAAAACACCCGAGTAAACCAAAACATATCTGAATTAAATTGTCATGACATTTTTCTCTACATATTCATGGCGTCTAGTTTCCATCGCTGTGAGCTCTTCTTCTGAGGAAAACCTTCAATTCAGATGTCAGGGTGACGCTCGAGATTATCTGGGAGGGGGGAGGAGGGAGAGGGGGGAGGGGGGGGACGACCTTCATGGACATCATCACTGGAAATTTAAGCATGATTAACTCTCACTCGCCACTTGGAGACCTCTGTTGACCACCACTTCCCTAAACCCAACTCTAAATGGAGCGATCGTCCATCCGCACACGATTCCTCCTTTTATGGCTGAACCCGTCACTTGCCGTTGCTCCTCGCCGGGTATCCATGACGACCGGTCAGGTCGCCTATTGGGTCAGAATACGATGGGGAAAGTGAAGTCACAACATTTCCTTTAATGAGCACTCGGGGCTTGAACCTTTTTCGTGATCTGGACGGTTGGTTTCCTCGTCTCTAACTCGTACGAGTGGAGCGTCTGCTGTAACGTTTGGTGTTGACACTGCAGACTGAAGATTTATACAAGTTTAAGATTTAATAATCGGGATGAGGAAAATGTCCCCTTTTTTTTTTTCCCGTTTTACAGTCCTTCAGTCTTCTCTCTGCTCTCACAGCCATCAGTTGACCTCCACAAGTCTGGTTCATTTCCATTCGAAAACGCTTTGTAAACACTTCTATAATCACTTGACTTTTATTCACCCAGGTCTCATAACTCCCACAATAACTCTTAAAGACAATTGCTGCCAAAAAAAAAACTACAGAAGAAACTACGTGTTTATATTATATTTCCGGAGAAAAATTAAGCAACAAGATCATCATCCAAAACACTTCCCTGTTCAGATATCTCTTGCATCAGGTGTCTTCCTTTAAACATCTAATTTTATGATGTTAACTTCCTTACCTCATTGGTATCCATTTTTACATGTTTTAAGTGCATTTTAATTTCAAGTTAATTTTTAATTAATAGGAAAAATTTGATCTTTAACAGGATGCCAACAAGGCGACTCCGCCCTCATGATTGTGTGAGGTGGAAGACATCCAAGAAGAAAAAAATATCTTTTGGCTTAAGTAAGTTTTAACCCCATTTGTTTTTCTTGTATTAAGAAGATAATTAACAAGTAATCATGAGATTAAGAGCGTAGACCGTTTATAAAAGTGGACGTAGCTTCCAGGTTGGAAAAATTGCAGAAGTGCCTTAAGCTGCAATACCACCGAGTGCCACTAGAGGTCGGCTCCAAATACAACCTCTGGCTCCATAGACTCCCATTCAACTTCTCTCATTTCCTGCTCGACATGTGTGGAAGGTTGGAGGTTTCCCATTTCTTCTGTTGCTCACTGAACGCACCATGCCCCAAGGGCTCATGGGTATCGTAGTATTTACTGACTGCCACACCTAAATTGACCAGAAACAACAAAAGCTGCCGGTTATCATGTGAACCTGCAGGTTTTTGTCACGTCGCAAGGAGAACATTTTTCGCTGTTACGCAACAATAAAGATATTATTTACGGAAAGACCTCTAATTGGAACGGAGAATCGGAGAAAAGCCGGCGGCCCCGCCCACTTCACCGCTGCATGAAGGTGCAAGTTGACCCATGGAGCTGTCAATCAAGTCCATGCGGTGCAGATCAGCCAGAATACATAAAAAAAAAAACACCTGTAGACAAGATCTGCAGTTGTTTTTATTTCATTATTCGCGGACTTGAAACTGACGTCACGACGACATCAGCTGACGCGGTTCCTTTAGCGTTGATGCCGACCGATCCTATACGGTTCTGTAGGTGTCACACGGGGCCTTAAAGCTGCATTGCAAATAGCAGATACGTGATAGCGGTATATTTTTAGGTGCTTCCAATCGTGAACCCAGCAGACAGCAAAACACCAACAAAACAAGAAGCAGCTTGGTTTTGCCGCGGTGTTGAGTTGCGACGATACTTTACCTTCAACCCCCTCGGTCATAGTTTCACAGTAAGTTCCTGTTCCGGCAAAATTAATCCTTTTGCGTGCAGTTTTATGTGGCCGCGAAATCAAACATTCGTGGTAAATTCTCAAACTCCTCCGCACGGTTTAATCCCAGCGTTTAACTCCAATTTCCAAAAATAACAAAAAAAAATCCCCAAAAAAGGAAAAAAGCGTCACCCGAGCAGCCGGTTGCTGAGAGGAAAGAACCCGAACCCGTCGGCCTCCACCGGTAACTCTACACCTCTTCTTCCTTTCCCACAACGTAAATCTGCATTTTTTTTTTTCTTCTCCTCCCCCCCCCCTTTTTTTCTTTTTCTATTTGTTCCAGAAGTCAGAAAGTCCTGATGGGGTCCCGAATAGATTTGGCAAAAGTGGCTCCGGAGAGATCCGACTGACTTCTGTCTCCGGTGGATGAGGCCCCGGGGAGACCGAGTCGAGGTGGTCAGTGTGTGTTTGCCCTTTTTTTTGCCCGGCTTTGGGGCTGGGATTGGTGATAGAGCCCCCCCCCCCCCCCCAACCTCTACTGGCTCCGACAGAATTAGATCGTGGGGGGGTGGGGGTGGGGTGGGGGGAGGACTGACGACTGACGGACGGACGGACGACGGGGAAGGGAGGGTACGAGAGACCCGGGAGCTTCGAGGTAATTTTATCCCACCGGCCGACGTCGCTGCTGAGAATCACGTGATCATGCGAGGTGGGCAAGAGATGTTCACACTTTAAAAGACCCCCCCACCCCACCCCCACCCCGCCCCCCCTCCCCCCCAAAAAGAAGTTACCATTGCTATCTGAAGCGTTCAGAAAATCTTTCCGTTTATTTTGTTAGTTTCAAATCTGCTCGGTGCAAAAGTCTGAATCTGAATTAGGTGCCGGCACATTCACGCCATGTTTGTTGCGCCTCGGGGAGTTATTCTTAGAGCGGCTCGCTGCTGCTGCTGCTGCTATTCTGCTTCGCCTTTTTAGGCCAGAGGCGTGACCCCACCGCCCCCCCCCCCCCGTCCTCCCCCTCCCCCCACGTCAACTAATCCCCCTTCCCCGAGACCTCCACTGCTTCAGTGCAGAGTTGTCATCAAGTGGAGAGAGAGAGAGAGAGAGAGGACACCAAAATAATCGACCAAGTGTCAGTCAACCGAGTTTTTGGGTAATTTCGGTCTTTTTAAACTCTCAACACTCGACTCTATTCGAGTGAACATACGAGACCATCGAATGCACTCTTTAGCAGAGTGAAAGGAACTCTTTTTCCAGGAGTTAAAATAACCTGAACTCTTTTTCCAGGAGTTCAAACATGAATCCCGATGAGGAGTAAAATTCAACTGACTCAAATGTTCAAATCTAAAACTGAATTTCAAGGAGAAATTTTCTTTAGGAATCTTTCCTTCTTTCTTTTGCTCTTTTTTTTTTTTTTTTACTCCATTCGTCCCTATCAGTGCTGAATCATCAAAAATGTGACCAACTTTAAAAAAAAAACAAAAAAACTTATCAAACACAAGGTGGCGCCAAAACTGAAGCTTTATTCTTTAGATATTTACTTCCTTTTTTCTTTTTTTTTTTTAATAAAACTCCACCATTTCAATCAGTTTAATCAAATCCATTTATTTGAAGTGTGAAATCACCAGGTGACATGGTTCAAAAGATACTTTACAATCACAAAAAATACATTTAGGTTTATCAGAGATTACATTTACAATCAAGCGACACAATTTTATAGCTTTTGCGATTTACTCTTTACAAATAATGTCATCTTAGCAATAAAAAGCTTAATAATTGGGTGGAGCTGTTTCGTTTTTATTTAAAACTTCGTGAGATTGAATCACACACTGATCTGCGAATCCAGACGCACGTTTAAACATTCACAAAAGCAGAATTACTTCAGTTGTCTGATAACCACAGCTTCAATTTCTCATTCAACAACTCGACATTTTCAAGTCTATCTTAAAACAATACTGACAGACCCATTGGTAGTGACAGGGTTAATGGTTTCACTAAATACTGACGCCTTCTTCCAGAAATTTGACTGTACAGGATAAAATATACTGTTGAATTATTGAAATATAAAGCGTGTATATATTCTATTACCTTTGAGTACATTCACTCGTCTGAACTGCTAAAATCTAATTTTACCTTCAGCTGAACTTAAATCAAAATCTCTTTAGGAACCCAGAAAATATAAGTATGTCTGCTTTGTTTTAAGATGAGAAAAAAATAAGACGACACCCTTTTGTTTGCGATTTAACTTTCAGCTCCTTGCATGAAGCCCACATTACCCACAATAATCACCCCTTTATTGTACTCCAGATATAATATCAACGATCACAGGAATTCAGCCCCCCAAAAAAACCACCCGTTTTAACCTTCGAAACTTGAATACGGAGGGCACAATAATAAACCCCTTCTGTTATTCATTAAGCTTTCGCAAAGCGTGATTTGTAGTCTGTTTTCTTTGTAGCGTCAGAGATTTTTTTTTTTTCATGCGTGTTAGTGATTCAGTTATTTTTTCAGGAATTTCCAAACGAGTACCACCATCGTTAAGCCAAAAACCACGATAGTAAAACTCACAATAAACCTCAGATTGTTCCTACAACCTGAAATGAAAGACAAACAAACACACAGCAGTGAGTCATCTGGTATCGTTTACATCTCCAAAAAAAATGCCAAAAGCGATACGAGAATATCTTTAGAACATCTTTATATTCATATACAGCGACATGGTAAATACAGCTTTGTGATGTGAGCTGTGGAAAGCAACGTAAGCAGCAAAAGTCAATTATTTAAACTGAGAAACAAATGTGTTGAGACCGTAGACTGGATATAAAAGTGTTCGTAGCTTCCGGAGTCTGGAAAAATGAGGCCGATATGCAAGTGCCTTAAGCTGCAATACCACCGAGTGCCACTAGAGGTCGGCTCCAAAAAGCCTCCATAGACTCCCATTCAACTAGTCTCTCAAGTGAATAAAATGTGTCCATCAGTTATCTCAGTGTTGTTAGCTAAAGTCGCTCCTTCTTATTAGTTTTCTGGAGGTCCATCTGAAAATAATCCCTCATTCATTAGAAAAGAAGATTCAAAAAGACCTGTTTTTTGGGAGCGTGTCTGTTTGATTGACAGGCCTGTGGTGCAGTCAGGTTACAGCTATCGGTGGGCGGGACGTAGTGTTTCCAATTTTTTGCACTAAAAGATCGTAACTTTGGGGGGAAAAAAGCCGCTTGATTTTTGCAAAAGCTAACATGAAACAATTATACTTACAGTTGCTGACCCTTGCCAAGATAGAATCCTGAAAGAAACAAAGATGACGAGTCATAATTTGTAAAGTGAAGTGGACCACAGTGACAATCCCGTAATGATAATACCAAAATATCGGTCAACATGATTGCATATAAAGTCGGTAAAGGACTCTTTACCCGGGAGATGGGAGGTCCAAGAAACATCTGCAACATGGACCACATGGTGTCATTGCGGTCACACTTGAGGAGTTTGTTTTCAAAAAACAGGCAGTCCAAAGTGAGGCAGACGTCTGGGTTATTCACTTGTCTGCGGCTGTCAGCTAGAACATACTCAGTGTTGAAGGTGTAGTGCATCACCACCAGAACGGCTTGTTTACCAGCTGGAAGCACAGAGACAACACGATAAAGTTATTCAGTTTATCATACGTTATTCAGCGTTTGTATCAAATTTAGGAGTGACCATTTTTGGACGAGCTGAAGAGGACCACGAGTTGAATCTTACTCGATCTCAGTGGGAATCTGAGGACATTATGCCCCGCCCACTTTCGGCAGAAACCTGACTGCACCACAGGCCTGTCAATCATACAGACACGCCACCCCCTCCCTCCCGAAAAACACGTCTTTTTGAAGCCCATTTTCTAATTAAAGACGGATTATTTTCAGATGAATCCTCCAGAAAACTACTAAGAAGGAGGGATTCACTGAATGACACCAAAACGAGTCATGGAAAAAAAATGGACTGATATTGTATTTAATGAGAGAAGTTGAATGAGAATCTATGGAGCCAGAACCTCATGGGAGCCGATCCCCTAGTGGCCCTCGGTGGTATTGCATCTTAAGGCACTTCAGCCTAATTTTTCAGACCCGGAAGCTACGTCCACTTTTATAAGCAGTCTATGACTATGTCTATGTCGGGATTTGTAAACCGATCAGAGCTAAATTGGCCAAACGTTGACCGAAGGCCTTTTTCTTACAAGGAATCTTGTCCAGGGCCCCGCCGACGTCCGTTCCAACTCGTGAGGCGACGGGACAGAAAACCAGGACGTAGTCGCAGCTTTCAGGAGAGTCCACCTCGGTGTGGCCGAAGCGTTTCAGCCTCTCCACGAGCCACAGGTGGGCCCCGTTCGTTTTTCCTGACAAGACGACAAAGAACTTTCTCCACTCTGAAAAAGTAAAGGGGAAAGATTGAGTCACAGCGTCACTCAAAATCATCGTGTTTGGAATTTTTGCGTCATTCCAGCGTCTTTAAAATCTTTAAAGACGGCTGACGGCAAAACAAGAAAAATCGGCGTCGGTTAGTGACGGGTGGTCGCCCAACACTTAACCAGGAGTGCTTTTCACCTTTATACCAAATACCAAATTCAGGTGTCTCGCCCGTCTGTCGAGATAATCCCGGTCAGGACAGAAAGTGAATCTGAGTGTGTTGTGCTGATCTCTTACTCCTCGTAGTTGTTTTGTTTTTTTAAATCCTCACCTCAACATTAAACCGGGTCAAATTGTCGGTGCTGCTAAATCTCCGTGGTTGTTTGTTGTTGCCCCATTCAGCTGCCCGCTGTGGCCCGAAAAACTCGGCTCGTACCGGGAATCAAAAAAGGGAATCTTTTTTTTTTTTTTTGACATAATGAAAACGCTGTAAGCGACTTTTTGTTTCACAACCAAGTCGTCAAGTCAAAAACGGGTGAGGAAAGGCTTTAAGTGATTGTAATTACTAAGAGAGCTTCGTCTCTTTAATATTTAAACATTCGATATTCCTTTTATAAAAACAGAAAAGTAGTTTTTCTCACCGGCTGGCTCGTCCGGGGACATGTCTCTGAGGAAGGACAAGGAAACAGAGAAGAGTCAACATGTCTCAACAAAATCAGATAAAGCTAAACAGGACAAGCAGGTGCATTTCAGACTGTATGATCGCTTCTACCGGCCCAGAAGACCACGTCAAAAACAAAATACCTCAGACGCGAGTAACCTGGACCCCGATGCATGGCAGCGATTCCACAGCCGATTGTTTTACGTATGATATCGAGCTGTAATGTCTTACGACAGAACAGGAAATAGCAGCTCCTCCCTCACTTGGTGAAACATTTTCACTTTCGCTTTTGTTACCGCAGAGAAAAAACGGTGCAAAAACAAAAGACAACACTGGTATTTAATACTCAGTTTAATCTAAAGTTTCCTCTTTTACAACATCGGATTGCTGCTGTTTACAAAAAAAAGAAAAAAAAAAGATGTTGTCTGCACACTATCCGCAGCACCAAACAGTACACAGACATTTATTAGGTTAGGTTAGGTTAGGTTAGGTTAGTAGTTACTTTATTAATCCCCGAGGGGACTTTTTTTTTCACTACAGCAGCATACAGAAGCAATAAGATAATAATAGAATAATAGAAAAGCAATAAAATAGCAGTAAAAAAATATTAAATATAAAATGCACAGTATATACAGTATATTATCAGCAAAACCAGAGCTGAAAAGAAGAGTAAATATTAGTTTTAATACTTTTCAATTTATACAGTGAATTTACCAACCGCAGACCAACAGGAACCAAAGACGGATAGGTATTTCCGGCGGGCCGTGAAGGCAGCAGCAGATGCGGGTCTGCTGGTTCTCTCCCGAGAAAGGAGGGCGTTCCTGAAGAACACGCGAGCCACAGTGTGCTGAATTATGCCGGCCTCCGTACGTACGTGTGCACCGAGTCGTATTTAGATGCCGCTTTAGCGTGTCGTGCCCCCCCCCGTGCTGTAGGACGGTAGGGACTCGCCGGAATCGGGGGCGGGGGTGGAGGGCGGGGTGGAGGGAGGGGGCGGGGGCCTTCCTGAATGTCAGCTTTCCCTGGCGGTTTCGCTGCCGGTGGTGGTGGTGGTGGTGGGGGGGGCGGGGGGAAAGGAGGACGGAGGAGGAGGAGGAGGGGGAGGAGGAGGAGGAGGGCCGGGCTCGCAGACATGGAGGCTCACCGTCCTTGCGGAGGGAGCGAGCTGCTGTAGGACGGTAGGAGCTCTCGCATTTCTTCCTCCGTTAAGAAACAATAAGGCAGTTTTATATTTAGAAAAAAAACAAAACAACCCGGTTTGTTTTCTGTCTTTTACTCCGGCTCTGCTTTTTTTTTTTTTTTTTCTCGGCTGCCGGTCGTCGTCAGGAACCAAATGTTATTTTTTTTTTTTTTCTTATCCACACAGACAATGATGGTGGTAGCTGGAAGTCCTTTTTCTGCTTTCAGTCCAGGAATGGCTGTTTTTGTGTGTGTGTTTTTTTTTTTTTTTTAGGTTTTACTGGACCGAGAAGAAAAAACCCAGCACACAACGGTCTTATTTGAACAGTTTCCTCGTGTTATTTGAACGCTCTGTTTAAACCGTGAAACTAGTGTACATTCAAACAGCGTGCGAATGTCACGCATGATGGAAATACACACTGTAAACACGGCGGGTGATCACGGATTCAAGCAATTAGTGGTTCTTTTAAAAACCTCTTTACATACATGGTTTAAGGTAATCGCTTCAGTTTATGATGAAAACAGATGTGAGCTTTATTGTTTAAAAGAAAAAATGAAGCAATAATTAAATTATAATAAATTATGAGCGCACATCAAACCAACCAAACAGCGAGAACCGAACACATGAAGTTCATATTGTTCAATATTTGTTCGCTAATCAGTTTGTTCAACTGAATAAAACTTAATTTGACATTTAGTTTTAAATTGAATTGCCATTTTATGATTATTATCTCGCATAAAGCTCTTCTGCTATATCATAATTCAAATCAGCTTTACAGGGACTCCGTTTGTTTTTATTAAAACAAATCAAAATGGTTCTGCAAGGAAGCCGAAATAGAACATTTGACGAAGCTTTATAATCCATCTGTGATATTATTGTTAAGAATGAGGAAATGTATTTTTATAATAAATGTCACTGTATTATTGGCTAATGAAACAAAAAGTCATGGTAGCATAAGTTCGTAAATTAGCTTTAACTGCATGTATGCAGCACATATGTATATAACTATGATAATACGACAACTGTCAGTAATATTACCGTTTAAAATGTTAAAGTCAGAATGGATATAGATTCAAATCCAGCACATGACAAATCAATTAGAAATAAGAAATTTAAAATTTCAATATAAGATTAAGATTTTTCAATAAGATACAGAGATTTCTTAGAAAAAGCTAAAAAATAGCTTTTCTTAAAGTTATTGACTGACTATAACACATTTTATTTATTATATTTACGGTGGACCTCCTCTGTGATGACAAGTTTAATAAATACTCCAAAGAAATACCTTTTTTTAGGTACAACAAAAACAGAAATGTTCTGTCTCTCGGCACACAAAATATTCTTCTTTTTTTTTTGCTTTTTGAGACCATTTAAAATGTCACAAACACAGCGGCGGAAATAATTGAATTATATGGAAGTGGATTTATTAAAGAAAAGGAAATGGGACTCGGCATGAATAAACGATGACTTTTTTTTCCCCACTGTCCGTGTCCTTTTGTTGTTGTTGTTTTTTTAACAGTGATTTGTACCGGGTGAGCGACGCTCCTGGTTATGGACCACGTCGGAGGGGATATGTCACCTTTATACGTGCCAAGAAAAAGGAAGCCGGTCCAGTCGCAGCCTAAAAGCGGAGTTCCCTGCGCAGGTAGAAGGAAAAAAAAAAAAATTACACGGTCGTCATTTAACCGTGTAATTTCACTTCTTTTTTTTACTTATTTGGAAAAACCATTTCTCCAACAGTTGTTCAGCGAATGCCGGAAAGAGTCTGTGAATTGAACGCAGCTGATTATCCGGAGGTGAGAATGAATATATATATATGTATATATATATATATATATGCTATAATTATTACATCTAAAAAAGTTGTGCATGTACGAAGTGTCTGAGTGTGGTTCGTCCATTTCCACGTCCTAATAATAAAACAAAATCTGACAGTTGTGTACTTGAACTGTTTCAGAATGACGAGACTCCGGCTCAAGACGCCGTAAAGATGAAACGAACTTACGGTAGGAAAAGGTAAGAGACTCGTCCGCCTGTCCATTTTCTGGACGGAATACATCTGCCTGACGGATTCTCAGTTTAGTTTTTCGATCTCGTGTTTCTTGGACGTTATATGTTGAAATCGCTGCAAAAACAAACACGTAACAAATTCATAATAATACATCAGGATTTGCTAAAACAATTTAAAGAAGAAGAAATGTACTGGTGTGTGTTGTTGCCCCTTTTTAACATGCTGCAAACATCTCCGTTTATTTTTTTATTAGGTCACTTTCATTCAATTTTTTTATTATATTTGTTAAATAAGCATATAAAAAGCTTTTAAATAATAATTCAAGTTAAAAGTGTAAATAAGCTCCTAAAACGCCGCCTTTCATTTTCTTTCTCTCAGGTATGAGGACCTCCAGAGTGTTTCCATGGGAACAGTCGATTACCCTACCACCAGCTGCTCAGTGATGTCATCAGGCAGCCTGGCCAATGGGTCGGACCCGGGGTCCATGGCTCCGCCCACTGCAAGGCTCCCTCCCAGACTGGTCGGGAAGGACGCGTGGCCTCCGGGTCCGGAGGCCGGCCAGGAGCAGTCCCAGCCTCAGGACCAGAGCTGGACCTCCAGCAGGGACCGGGGCACCGACGCCTGGGCCCCAGCAAGAGACCGACCCCAGGACCAGGTCTGGACCAGGGAGAGAGCGGGACACTCGGGTCAAGACCAGACTTGGATACCGGGCAGGGACAGAGCTCACGGCGGACCGGACCAGGCCTGGATGACGGGCCGGGAGCGAGGCCCCGAGCAAGGCTGGGGGGCCGGCAGGGACCGGGGCCAGGACCAGGCCTGGAACGGAGGCCGAGATCCGGGGAGGGATCGGGCCTCCTCGGGGCCGGAGCAGGGGTGGGGCGCCGGGCGGGGACAAGACCAGACCTGGAGCAACACGAGCAGGGACCGAGGGAACGTCTGGAGACCCGGTGAACATTCACACACGTCACACAGGGTTCATTACGAGTTAAAAAACGAAATCCTACATTTATGCTTTCTAATACACTTGTATATGTTTGAGAAAAACGACTGCGCGCGTGTCCTTAACGTCTGTGCTTGATATGTTTTTGTCTTTCTGGTTTCTGAGACTGATTTTGTGTCATTTTGAAGAACTGAACCTGAAGAAAGTCCAGAGAGCGGACATGGAGCGAAGTCCTCCTGTCAATGACTTCCCACAGCCACCAGAGGGCAGAGACTCCTGTGAGTTACCGTCCAGTCCCATATTTAATGTGCGGAGCGCATAGACCGGATATAAAAGTGGCCGATTTTTATTTAAGTGCCTTTAAGCTGCAATACCGCCGAGTGCCACTAGAGGTCGGCTCCAAAAAGCCTCCGGCTCCATAGACTCCCATTCAACTTCTCTCATCAAATACAAAGTCAATAAAATGCTTCCACGAGTGCTTTCTCTGTGTTGTTCGATAAAGTCGCTCCTTCTTATTAGTTTTCTGGAGGTCCATCTGAAAATAATCCCTCATTCATTAGAAAAGAAGATTCAAAAAGACCTGTTTTTGGGGGCGTGTCTGTTTGATTGACAGGCCTGTGGTGCAGTCAGGTTACAGCTATCGATGGGCGGGGGCGTAGTATCGTCGAGTTTCCAGTCAGGTTGAGTCAGATCCACCAGCTGGCTCCTCCGACCCAGCTCGTCCAAATATGGTCACTTCCTGCTCCGAACTAGCAAAGATGGCAACGGCCAAAATCCGAACTCGAGCCTTCATAACGGACGTTCATCTGAACAGATTTTAGAAAAGCTCTTTTTTTATGGAGACGTTACCGTGGCGATTTTTATCCAAAAAAAAAGAACTAAAAAGACAGATGGATAGATAGATAAGTAGCAATGAAATAATACACGCAGTGTAATTATACATGCGGCCGTTTGATGTGACTCCTTCAGGTTCAGACGCCGCCGGCGTCGGCGAGGCGTCGACCGCTCAGCCGAGTGACGATCAGAAACCTCCGATCCTCCCGACCAAGAAGGAACCTCCGAGTTACCCTCCAGGTGAGACGAGCAGCAAAAGCTTGTAGTTTTAATACTTAAAAAAAAAAAAGAAGAAAAAAAAATCCACACATTTAACAAACAGAAAAAAGTCAGTTCGAAATGTTGCTTCGATTCGGCGGGAACCTTGACTGTTTTTTCCCCGGAAATAAATAACATTTGTTTTGTTGTTTGTTTGTTGTTGTTGTTTTAATAAAAGAAAGTTCGATTTCACTCGATCCAACTTCAAATTAGGGATCCAAAATATTGAATTAAAAAGCTGACGGTGCAGAAGATATACGGTTAATAACTCCAAAATGTTTCTGTACTGTTTTCTCCTTTTGGTGAATCTTTCCACTGTGTAAAAATAAAACTGCTGCTTCTGCTTGTCGAACCAGGAAGTCAAGAGGAGCGTTGGCAGCTCCAGATCGTCGCCAAAGGTCGAGTCACGTGTCCGAAGTGTAAAAGCGTGAGCAGGAAGACCGTGGAGGGCCTGAAGAAGCACATGGAGAACTGCAGGCTGGTGAGTTTAGAAAAATAATCTCCGAGGAACTGAGGAAGCTTCGCGAAACTCATTGCGTCGCCGTGCCGTCGTAGAATTGATCTGCACTGTAAAACATGTCGGTGTTGTATCTTGTTGTCTTGCAGCAACCGTTCACCTGTCAACACTGCGGGAAGCAGCTCAAGTCCTCTACGGGGATGAAGTATCACATCATGGCTGACCACAGCCACCTGGTAACGCTAGAATACCAAATCATAAATCAGTTACATCCGTTTCATTTCACATCTTTAATGATCTTTCTTCAGTGAAACTACTTTCCCCACACGTCATTTTCCAAATTAAGTAAAGCGCACATTTAGTGTTGTTGATGTGTCATTTATTGATATCTTTCACTCAGTAGCATCTTTTCTCCTCGTCACAGCCCTCAGCTGACGACGCCAAGAACCTGGACGATCGCGCCATCAAAGACAAACTGCGCAAAATCCTGAAGAGGCTGGGAAAATTAAAATGCTCTCAGGAGGTAAACCGCCATCGATGCCTGAAGATGTTAGACGACAAAATAAAAAAATTTCAACAAAGTAAATTTGGTAAAAAAAAAAAAAATTAAAACTCTGACGTAAGGAATTTATTTTTCTTTCCAGGGATGTAACGCTGCGTTCACCAGCATCATGGGCTACGTGTACCACATGAAGAAGTGCGGGAAGGAGGAGTCCGAGCTGGAGAAGATGCTGCTCAACTGCACTCACTGTGGGAAAACGTACAAGTCCAAGGCTGGCCTGGAGTACCACCTGAAGTCGGAGCACGCTCCCGTGAGTCATGTGACCTATCCAAGCCGCCAACTCCAGTGATTCTATAATAATTCGTCGTTTTTAGTCCGATTTATTTACGAAAATCTGCACATTTTTCCCCCCAAAAAGTTGTCGCGATGTATAAAATGTAAATAAAACCAGAATACAGCGAATTTGCAAATCAAGTAAACCCACATTTAATTGCAAATAGACCAACATGTAAAATGTTAAAACTGAATAATTTTGTTGTTTTATGATTAAATAAATACTTATGTTGAATTTGATGGCAGCAAACGCGTCTCCAAAAAGTTGGGACATGTTTACCACTGTTTTTGCATCCCTTCTTGTTTTTACAACACTCTGTAAACGTTTGGGAACCAAGGAGACCAGTTTGGTGGAGTTTTGAAAGTGAAATGTGGTCCCATTCTTGCCTGTTACAGGATTTCAGCTGCTCAACAGTTCGGGGTCTCCTTTTGTCGTATTTTTCATTTCATCATGCTCCAGTTTTTTTTCTTCTTCTACGGAGCCGTGCTCTAAAGCCTGTACATATCAATCAGCATTCATGGTTCCTTCCCAGAAGTCCAAAGCTACACATACCACGTGTACCAATGCATCCCCGTACCCTGTCACGGATGCTGAATTTTTAACTGAGCGCTGGCAAACAAGCCGGGTGGTCCCTCTCCTCTGAAGCCCCGGCGGATTCGGCATCCATTATTTCCCCCCCAAAAAAATCTCAAATTTTGATTTGACGATCACGTCTCCTCTTGATCCCGTCTCCCAGATGCCCCAGAAGACCGAGGAAGACAAGGCGCTGAAGGCCCAGAGGGAGGCCAACCCCGAGCGGACCGCCAGCGGCAGGGTGCAGCGGGCCTCGGCGCAGGTGGCCAACTTCCACCTGGCCGAGATCGCCAACAACGACCTGCCCAAAGACTGGCCCAAGAGGAAGTTCCAGTCCGACCTGGTGCCGGACGACAAAAAGGCGAGACCGGATTCACTTGGTTTAAATCTTGCGTATAAATTTGTAGGATTTACGATGGTATATTATCATCGTGTCGTCCGGACTTGGACTGACTTCCTCTTCTCGTCTTGCTGTCGTTCCCAGTTGAAATACGCCCGACCGGGTCTGCCCGCCTTCAGCCAGGAGGTGCTGAGGAAGTGGAAGAACGAGGTGAAGCTGCAGAGGAAGGTCCAGTGTCCCAACCAGGTTAGAAAAACGACACGTTTTCAGATATCAAAAGTACGAATGAATTTATCTCCCGTGTGGGTATAGTGACTGCTCATTTAGCGTTTATTTGGCTGCTCTATTTCTGAACTTGTTTCTTTGGTTGCTTCATAAACCCTGAAACATTTCCTTTCAGTTATATTTCATTTTTAAGTCATTGAGCCTGATTATATCTTCTACAGTTAGGATTTATAATTCAATGTGTACCTTCTTCAGGGTTGCACCTGCACCTACACCAGCGTGTCGGGACTGAAAGCTCACCTGGGACTTTGCACAAGAGTACGTCACCTCTTTACTTTGTCTCAGAAGTAAAAATATTTGGGCAATATAATGTGCAAAAAATGATGCTTGTAGGGATTAATAGCAGATTAAAAGATAATAAAGGCATAATAAAGTAAAAAGTGAAATGTATTTAAATCTTAAAAACTCCACTGATTTGCTGCTTATATTTCTCCTGTCAGTATTATGTATTGTGAATTTTCCAAATCAATTTCCTGTGATTTTCAGCATTTCAACATAAAATACAGTCATATTTTCGTAAACATTATTATTAAAGTACCATATTCGATTTTTAGATTTTTAATTTTTTCATATTATTCAGTTTGGTCCATGTTTTACAACATAATATTGTGTGCATAAACGTGAGCCATTAAGCGCTAATCGCCCCAACTTCCTGTCTTGAATTTCAAATTAAAGGCCCTAATTTCAAATTAAAAGCTCTCAAGCATTTTACAGAGCGAAAATATACATTTTTGACTTGTTCTTGTTGAAGTACAGTATATTTCATGATCAGATAATCATTCTTCGGCTCTTTTTTTTTATTTTTTTTTTTTATCCTTTGATGCCGTTTCAGGGCGACTTTGAAGCCGGAAAATACCGCTGCCTCATCTGCAGCAAAGAGTTCAACTCCGAGAGTGGAGTGAAATATCACATCAACTCTGTCCATTCGCAGGTAAAAAAAAATAAAAAATAAAAAGTGTCTCAGCTTGCAGCTTCGCTCTCTTCCTTCGATGCGTTACCGAATGCAGATGACTTTGTGTTTGTGTTTGTTTGTTTTTCCTCCTCCCTCCTACAGGACTGGTTTGTGACGAATAAAAAGGCCTCCAAGAAGTTCGAGAAGTTCCTCAAAAACCAGACGAAGGAGTTGGTCCAAAGCGCGGACAAGCAGGTCGCTGATCCGTACCACCACCACCACCACCACCACCACCACCTGCCGCATCAGCACCACCACCACCACCACCACCATCAGCAGCAGTTCCAGCTGCAGCTGCAGCCCCTCCAGCACCCACTGCAGCCTCTCCATCACCTCCAGCACCAGACCCAGCTCCTCCACCCCGACCGGCAGAACCTCCCCCCGCAGGCGGACGCCCAGCTCCAGCCGCCGATGCTCCACTACACCCCTCTGGAGCCTCCGGCGGGGCCGATCTGGGTGGACATGGACCGCGGGGAGGCGGCGCCGGGACCGGAGCACGCGCCGATCGACATGGAAATGGCCGAAGACGAAGACGACGACGGCGACGGCGTCGGCGTCAAACCCGAAGAGGAGGAGGAAGAGGAGGACGGCGGCGGGATGGCGGAGGTTAAAAGGAGGGAGAAGAGGGAGAGGGGGAAGGCGGAGGGGTTCGGCGGTGGTGGCGGCGGAGGAGGAGGAGGAGGAGGTGGAAGAGGAGGAGGAGGAGGAAGAGGCGGGAGCAGCAGCAGCAGCAGCAGCAGTAACACCGGCAGCTCGTCCAGCGAATCGGAGGTGGAGCAGCAGGAGAAGCAGAAACAGACCGACCAGTGGAATCTGAAACGGCCGGGCGTGGTGGAGCCCCACGCCGAGGCGGGGAAGCGACAGAGAAACGCTTGAAAAACAAAACAAAGAAAACAAGATGGATAATTTACACCTTTTAATGGAGGTAAAAAATTGGATGAATTGTGACGACGCCAGAAACTTCTAAATGCTTTGAAAAAAACAAACTTCTAGCTACCGTGGAGAGGACCTCGCGTTGTCACCGTGGAGACGAGACTTCGTTCAGTTTCTGCTTTAGAGGCTGTTTCTCCGTCTTGAAGTCGTCGTATAGACCCCCCCTCCCCTCTACCTCCCCCCCTCCCCTTTCCCGCGAGAAGTGTAGTCAAACCGTTTTTTCGTGCGTTTGTCCGTAACAGATTGTTTCCACCTACTTTTAAATGTCTTATTCTTTTAAAAAAACATAAAAAAAGGGTTTGATAAAGTCTTCGTCCGTGTTTACCTTAAAAGGGAAAAAGGGAGGAGGCCACATTAGAGTATTTTTTTGTTTTGTTTTGTTTTACCCGTCCCAGTCGCGTCTTTCCCAACGTCATTTTGTGCCTCTTATAATAAGTATGATCTATATACCTTCATACTCCTCGTCGTCGCTTTCTCTTTCTGACTGGCCTTTTCTTGGCTGAATGACGGTGGAAATTTCTGGTCAAGTCCGGCTCCTCGTTGGCTCAGATTTCCCCTCGTCCGTCACTTCCTGTGCCATATTGTCTTTTCAGATTTTCACAGAATTTACTTCTATAACCGTGTCGGGCATCCGGCGACCCGCGTTGACGCGAGAGGATCTTTTCGGGTCTTTCAAAAAGATCATACAGGCAAATATAACAGACGGACAATAATGAAGCAAATCCAAGTGACACACACGTTCGCTAATACTGGATTTTCAAAATAAAAGGGGGGAAAGATTAAGTCTTGCTCAGTTTATCTCCGTCCTCCACCGTACTTCTCTGCAGAGCGTCTCCAGCTGTTATTACAGAAATAATTAACAGAATGTAAAAACGTGTTGTTTCATTTGTGTGTTGCATTGTGCGAGATGCAACGTGTGAAGTTGTGAGTTTAAAGAGTTTTTGATCATTTCCAAAGAAACGGAAACAACAAAACAGTAAAAAAAAAAAAAAAAAAAAGTTTCAAATTTACCCCTGGAGTCGTCTTTACGATCAGTTTTGAGACATTTAATCTTGTAGTCTCTTCAAAGTGGCCGGAGTTTAGCCTCCTTGGGTTCCCCAATCAGATCGAGTCGGATCCACCGCTGGCTCCTCCCCCAACTCGTCCAAATATGGTCACTTCTGGTTGAAGAAAATAAAAAACAAGATGACGATGGCCAAAATGCTAAAACTGAATATGATCCCAAAAAAATATACACGTGCAAGAACGCATTATAATATTTACCAGATAAGTGAGGTGGCTTCCAGGTCATATTTCACCTCCCACTGGGGTGACGGTTCGCAGATGACGGGAAGCTAACAAGCGTTTAACGTGGAGGACGGTTGTTTTTTATCGTCTTTTTTCCTTCTTCAGCACATTTAACTGACCGCATGTAGCCTGATGTTTATGTACTCTGCATTTTTGTATCTACTACAGTGAGATCTGGTCTTTGTCAGTCATTTTGTATATTTTCTTTTTTTTTTTTTTACAACTTTTTTGCTATTTTGAATGTATTCAGTTATTTGTTTCCCGTCTCTCGTGCACTTCTGTTAAACCAGATTATTGAAATATTTTAACAAGATTTATTACCCTTTAATCAGTGAATATGTGAAAAAAAAAATTGAAAAAAAAAAAAAAAATTGCTTCACTCTTCATTGGCCTCCATCGGAACAGAACAGAAAACTTTTTAGCACATGGAAGTATTTCAAAAAATATTATTATTATTTTAAGAATGTAATACTTCTGTCATAAATGTCAATATTTTGAGTGCATAAGTTCCGTTCACACTGTTGAGTGCAGAAACATCGCAGTGCGCTACAACCAGGATGTTGCACTCTAAACTGTCCCCATCACGGCTATGTAGAGTAAGGGGGCGGGACTTAAAGGATTTTCAAAGTAAGGGGGCGGGACTTAAAGGATTTTCAAAGTTAAGGCATCTGAACACCAACACAAAAGTTGTTTGCTTTTTCACTCCAGGAGAATCACTGCGTTTTATTGAGCGTGTTAAACGGAGGGCGCTAAAAACGCATTGATTTCTGGGTAAAATAATGAACAGTTAACTCTTGTACTTTCACTGCTGGCGCTCCAGATGTGGTCAAACTGCTGCTGTGATGCTAACAGAAGCAGCTTCTTTTTTTTCCTTTTTTTTTAACCACTGCAGGTAACTGAAGAAAACCGTTGCATTATGTAACTTGAGTTTCATCAAAGACGACCAACAGGACAGGAAGTCAAAGTTTTGACTGCAGAGAGGAGCAGCGAGAGAATTTGTTTTATTTTGTTTCCAAGTCCTGGATGTTTAGTTTTGATCGTTTAAAACCTCCGAAAGGCGAAGCGGGTTTTTTTTCGAAGGTTTTTTTTTTTTTTTTTATCCTGTGGTCGGGCTACATACCATAATGCTGACGTAGTGTTATTAAAAGTGCAGTAATAGAGATTTAATGAAAAGTGAAAATAACGTCTTGTGTGACCTCCATCGTCCGTACAGAAAACAAATATAACATCATTCAGACCAGATTAGAATTAAAGGTTTGGTCAGTTTGTATCATTTATAAACACAAAGAAAGCTCTTCGCTTTTTTATTTTTATTTTTGCGAGACATAATTTCTATTAAAGTGAAAGTAGTTCCTGTCTCAACCAACACGGCATTAAAACTCTGTATATTGAACATGTTACTACCTGGTTGTTGTTTTTTTAGAGGTTATGTGCTGCTCGTGTTATAACAGCAGATAATTAAAGGTTTAATTCATGATTATTTTGGTTTTTTTTTTTTTGTCTCTCAGTGATATTAATGTTCCCTAATTGAAGTCTCTATCTGGATAATGTTTTGTATTTTGTAGCGCAGCAGCAAGTGGTCCATGTCAAACCCGGTGCCTCAGTCCTGGACTTCATCGTTCCCCCTCAAACAATTCTCACAGTGGTTCCACCTGCAGAACATCCTCCCCCCACCAGGTACAGCAGGTTTTTAATATTCAATGTAAGACTGAACAAAAATATGTTTTAAAGTGACGTTTCACTGCTTTAATCAATCCATCAGACTTTATTTGTATAAAAAAATTTTTTATGCAAATGACATATAACACTTAATAAAACCCACTAAAATGCATTAATAAATAGTCCAAAAAAAATCAATAAAATTCACCTAAAAATTTAATAAAATATTAAGATAAATGACCATGTCAATAAAATGAATAAAATCATATTAAAAATATAATCTACTAAAAAAGATGTACCAAGAAGTAAAACCAGGTAAGATGTATAAATAGATAGTTAAATTAAATACATAAAATAAATTACAATATGAATAAAATAAATCAAATTCGATTAAAAATGTAATAATCCACTTCAAAAAGAAATACCAAGAAGTAAAACCAGGTCAAATGCTCTTATATCCAGCCGAGGTCTGGGTCTTGCTTGTCGTTGGTGTAGTTCCCCTCTGGGCTGATAGGGGGCGGTGCGGCCCACCACGCTCGTACAGTAACATGGCGGTCTGATCTGATGTAAGCGGACTGTGTTGTCTCAGCAACCCGAAACCGGTGGAAAACGACGCGGAGATGTTTGCACTTCGTCACCCGTGAAAGAAAAACGTCCGGATCCGAGTTCCCGGTGCGTCGCCGCGGCTCCCGTGATCTTCCCCGGCGTCCTTCACCGGCAGCGGAGTTTGGGACTCGAACCGCGGAGCGGCCAGAATCCGGAGCTCTCCCCGCGTCCGGTAACGCGGTCTTTCAGCCTTCGCCACCGAGGAAGGAAACCGCGGCGGCGGGCAGGGTGAGCTTTTAACGGTGCTCGTAGTCGGTCACGAGTTTTATTTATTTTTATTTTTTTTTAAGGGTGCATTTCTTTTCATTCCACTTCCACTTTAGCTCGTTAGCGTTAGCATTGAGTGTTAGCGGAATAACGTGGCTAAAAGACGACTAGCTGGAGGTGGTGGAGGGGGGGAGGAGGGGGAACGATTTACACAAGTTTATTTACTTAAATAACTCGGTGCTTCGTATGTTTTGCGTTTGAATTGCGTGCCGAATTCACGAGCGACTTTAACATATTAAGGATACCGAGTTTTTGTGCCCGTATTGCACGTGTGCGCTCGCCGGTAGAGAAAACGGCTTAAAACGGTGACATCATTGAACGGGGTTCGGCTCGTTAAACTCGGACTCGGTGGGGTATCGACGCGGTGCCGGTCCGTGTACTCCGCTTTTCCGCAGTGATTATTTAAACTACTCAGCCGAGCTATTCGGGGGAATATACCTGTTTTTGCTGTTATTTTCTGTCACTATTATGGGATAGCAGCTGACTTACTCCGAGCTCAAGCAGGAAGAAACCGAAGTATTATGATGAAATAGGACCATTACTGTGCAGTTACTGTAGTGAGCCATCTTACGGCGGTTCTTGGTACTGCATTTAAAAAAAAAAAAAAAAGTTTTACAATTATTGTGGTGAGCGATAAAATACTTTAGTTTTCTTTTTTGTTAAAATTTCTTTGTCATCTTTTTTTTTCTATTTTCTTTTTTTCAAGAGAAGGAAGTCGCTCCACACGAGGAAGCATCGACCAAGGCGCCCACAGCACCAGAAACCCAGTCTCCTATGGATCCCATTGACTCCAGACAAGGTCGGTCAACATAACTGGATCAGCCCTAAACATCTATCGATTCCTTTGAAATGAATATCGACAGGCAATCTCATTCATTACATTTTGTATACTTGACTATACTTTTGTTGTGCACACTCCGAACATCGTGTCTGCGGTACTGTCATAATTATTCATTCTAATTTGTGCTCGTTTTCTTTCATTTCCAGGGCAAGACAAGCCGTCGGAGCAAAGTTTGGATTTAACACCCAGCTCAAAAGGACGACAGCGAAGGAAAAATACCAAATATTTAGATTACGAAACCGAGGACACGATTATCGTACAAACTTTCCAACAGAAAAGGCCGAGAAAGAGCCCGGAAGGAAAAGAGGCCGCTTCTCTGAAGACTCCGGAAAAGAGAGGAAGACCCAAAGCCGCGAAGCGACGAGCCGAAGACGAAGCACCCGCGGAGTCTGTCGAACAAACCGCGGAGGAGACGGCGAATAAACCGACGAGTGCCAAGAAAACACCGGCGAAAAAGACTCCCGCTAAAAAGACTCCCGCTAAAAAGACTCCCGCTAAAAAAACACCCGCTAAAAAAACACCAGCAAAAAAAACTCCAGCAAAAAAAACTCCAGCAAAAAAAACACCAGCAAAAAAAACTCCCGCTAAAAAGACTCCCGCTGTCGGTGAAGACCTCGCAGCCGGAGAGGCCGCGAAGCAGGAAAATGGGACTCCAAAGCCGAAGAGAAAGAACGTCAAGAAGCAGCCGGTGCCGGAACCGGAACCGGTCAAACCTCCGGCTGAACCCGAGGAGGAGCCCGAACCAGGGGGCCGCCGGCGGAGAGGGGCCGCCAAGGCGTAAGTTACATCATAGATACTGAAAGAAAAAAAAAGTTCCTTGTCAGACATGCTTATTAACACTTATTAACACATATTAACACTTATTAACCCTTATTAACACATATTAACACTTATTAACACTTATTAACACATATTAACACTTATTAACACTTATTAACCCTTATTAACACTTATTAACCCTTATTAACACATTTTGTATCACAACAGCTTAAAACATTTTTTATATGCATTTCTTTATGTTTTCAGTTTATTACACAAGCTTGTCAAATAAATTGTTCTTATATAAGATTTAATTCATAAAATCCAGTAACTCACAAGACCCCGTGTGAAACCGGACGGCTTTTATTTTGAAAAGCCGCGGCGGAACTGGACAACATTCGATCTCTCGCTCACTCGGCGACAGACGCTCTTTATAGCTCCGCCTCCTGCTGTTGCAGTCCAGCTAAAAAAAAAAAATGTTGTATTTCTGTTATTTACCTAATTTCTGAGCAGCCGTTTTGTTTCCATGTCAGTGGGAGAGTCTCCGTCGCTGTGTTTCTGTCCTCTGATCTCTGCGTGTCGCACTGTGGGCGGAGCTTAAACCTTCAAACTTGTTCAAACCTCCATCGGTGTCGCCAGAAACGGGTTCGCGGGCTACCGGTAGTTTGTGATGTAGACGTACGAGACGAACGGACGGCAGCTTCACGCATCTATTTAACGTGAACCAATTCTCCCAGGGCCTTGAAGTACCTCCAAAATTTGGCCAAAGAGGCGCTCGCTCATCCCGGTGACGAACCCGGATCCCAGTCGGGCGAAGATGCCGGATACGAACAGAAAGCTCCCAAAGGAAACAAAGGTACGTAAAATCCCTCTTATCCTCTCGATGCACCCGATCACAGCCAATCACAGCCGAGCACGACATCGGACCACCTCGTCTCCTCGCGTAATCGGCTCCTCCGGGAAATCGTCATCTCGCGATCGCGGAAAACGTGGCCTTCACAATAAAACTTTGTCACGAAATACTTCATATCAATGGAAGTGATTACGTATCACTGCATGCTACCGAAAATGTATACACACGTCAAGCAGTCAGAGACGTCACTTTGTTTTTGTGCATACGGTCGTATGTTAAATTAAAACAAATTAAACGGCATCTAAAGCTCTTATTTTGAAGGGCTGATGTAGTCGTATTTCATAGTAGTCGCAGAATGTCTGTTCTGTAAAACTTTTAGGATAATTGTTTTTGGTAACTTTAAAAAAAATAGTTTAGAACTCAAACACGTCTGTGACGTGCAGCATGATTATTATTAGGAAGTGATTACATATTTATTCCTTTATCGGCCGGTGCTTAAAATAAAAAATTTTAAAAATCACATTTTTTGTTCTTTTTCTAATTCGCGCAATTTTACGCAAAAAAAAAAAAAAAACCTCACTTAAAACCCAAACAACTTACATCGCGAATTTGAAGAAAAATCCACCACAAAATCAAAAATGTTTGATCGCAAAACAATCATAAAAAATGTTTTTCCCCAATTTGAAATGTATTACGTTTGCAACGTTACTCGTTTTAGGGACTTCCTGGTCCAAACCAGACGGCCTCAGTTCCTCTTCATGTTCCCGCAGTGCGTAAAGGTCAGAAGAGGAAGCGACGCGACAGCGACGCCGCCGAGGACGAAGACTTCGTGCCGGACGGCGAAGAAGAGGAGATCGAGGAGGAGCTGGACGACGGTGAGGAAGGCGTGGAATCCGACCTGGACTCCGACCCGGGAACGTGCGGAAGAAGTCCGCCGATTTTTCACGGCAGCAGAAACAACGTATGTCGGTTTTTTAATTTTTATTTTAATTTTTCCTCTCGTTTGTTATCCGTGCCGGCCAGTTTGTGGGCGTTTCAAAACTTTTCAAAACTTTAGAGTCATTATTATTTGAGCTTTTATCAAAGTAAAAATAATAATAATAATAATAGAGCCGACGCTTATTTTTGAGTCTCGTGTGGTTTTCAGGCTAAAAAAAAATATACCTCGGTGTATGTTTATGTACATATCGTAGCAGAAACCCGTTGTGGGCTCTAGTTACATCACGTAGACACCGTACCAGGTGAGGGGAGGTGTTTGTCTTCGCTGCTGTCTCGCTATGTACGCGGGTAAACAAAAACAAAAACACACACATGGTGTCGTGGCAGTAAATTTGGCCGAATTTTTGAATCTTGTGGGTTTTTTTTTAAATTTGGCAACTCGTCTCATTAGTAACTCGTCTCCATAAGTGTTGTGTCACGGAGACTCCAGTAAACCGTCTCCGCCAGAGGAGCGATTCGAAAGAGATCTCTATGAGTACGAAGCGTCAAAACTGAGATCCTACGTTATCTAAACGTCAGGAATCCTCATGAATTAGACCCCAAAAAATTGAAGATAAATAACCTCATCCGTGTCGTCTTTTCCACCCGCAGACGGGCTCGTACGGCCGACCGCTCAACGGACTCGGCCTCTCCGTCATGAGACCCGTCTGGGACGCCGCCGAGGTGACCAAGAAATTGTAAGTTAGCTCCGCCCACCGCTCTGCTCCAAGGTTGTTGTTGTTGTTTTTGTTTTTCAGAGATTAAACTTAAAATAAAACAACTCAGACTTCTGGTTTGTTTTTAAAAGGGAAAAAAAGGTTCAACATTGTGTTGTTTTTGTCACGGCGCTTCTATGACACCTGACACGTTGAGATTTTCCAAAACTACCAGACAGAAATCTGTTTGAAATTATGTCTCCTTTTTGTTCTGACCAAATACATACAAAAATAAAATAAAAACAATAGTTATAAACGCACAGAGGTGCAAAACAGCAGTAAAAAAAAAAAAACACTGACAAACAAGAACTCGGTCAGTTAACTGCTGGTTATTTTGAACTGTGTGTGTGTGTGTGTGTGTGTGTGTGTGTGTGTGTGTGTGTGTGTGTGTGTGTGTGTGTGTGTGTGTGTGTGTGTTTTCTCAGCCGGGAGGAGCACCACAGCAGCTGGGTGTTCCCGGAGTGGGTTCCCTCCACCAGCGACTGGGACCCGGTGCCACAAAGGTACTTTCTTTTAATCCCTTTAATTAAATCCAGTTTCAAACCGGATTAACTCACTAAAGTTTAACACTTGATGTTTTTATTTTTGAAACACTGTGCTTAATTACTGATTTAGTTCATATAGTTTTAACCCTCAAAAAAACATCTAAGCACAGAAAAAGATCTCAAGAAGCACGTAGTTATTTAGTGTTGGGATGTGGCCTTCGTGTTAAAGTCCATTATTAAAAAAAAAAAAAGAAATTATATTTGTGTGTGATTTCTGTGTTTTTCAGCGACGTGGAGAAGTACCTCCCTCAGGAGCTCCGGTCGCCGGCTTTCAAAGTGTCCAGAGACGGTCTGAAGAAGGAGGCGACGCCGCTGCAAACACTCAGCAGGTGACGCCGAAAAACGTCCAAATATACACACGGTTCAACATTCAGTATCTTTTATGACTTTCATAGAGAAGCGCGTTAATCCGGGTGTTAATTCATCGTTTGATTACTGCCGTGTCTCATTTGGAAACGTCAAGTAAAACAAAAAAAATAATGTCAGAACACTTTTTTGTCACTCGTTTGACTCCTTTGTTTTGTTTTTTTTACTTTTTTTTGTTGTTTTTTTTACCAGCGGTCACGTCACCCGTTGTTTTTTTGGTTTTATTTTGAACGGTCGTTATGAAGCTGAGAAAAATTGCTCAAGAGGTTCAAAATCAAACATATCGGACATTTATTCTTGCAAGAAGGAGCAAATACATGGACACTCAAAGAAGGATGTCCAGCATTGCTCCCAGATCTCCTCCGTACGGCAGCTTTTATACAGTGTGACAAACAGTTGACACTCACCCCCACTCACTTTGTATCTGCTTTCGTATGGTGATACTGAGTTGGTTGCAGGTCACAAGATAAGGACACAGGGGAGTCGTCGATTAGATGCGGAAAGTAAAACAAAAAGGAACTTTCCAGGAGTCGCTTGCAAATAAGAGAGAAACAAAAGAAACCTTTCGGAGCCGCTTGATGAGAAACTTTCCGGAGTCACTTCCAGACAAGAAGAGACAATATTTTGTCTTTCCATCAGAAGCCTCCAGTTCAGATATCAGTTTACGACATCTCGCTGGTTTACGAGTGGGTTTGGCAGCCGGAAGAGACCGATATTTGGACGAGCTAACCTCTCCTAGTGGCACTCGGTGGTATTGCAGCTTAAAGACACTTCGGAAGCTACGTTCACTTTCATATTCAGTCTGCTGTTCTGCGTCAATCCTGATGATTGTTTTTTTTTGTTGGTTTCCAGTAAAAAAAAAAAAAAAAGAAGAATTAAAGTCGCTAATTCTATGTTTTTTTCCCCCGTCCGGTCAGGTTCGAGGCGGGTGCCGGCTCACCCGGAGCGCTGGGACATGCTGCTGTACGCCGGCGGGCCGGTCTGGTCCCTGGAGTGGTGCCCGACGCCCGACGGAGCTCCCGCCACTCAGTACGTCGCCCTGGCCGGCCACCGAGCGATGGACGAGGAGCACTACGCCAACCGGACCTGCGCCGGGCCCGGACTCGTTCAGCTGTGGGACGTCGGCAAACTGGAGTACAACAGCAGGTACGTATCGTACCAGGTATTATTTTTACAGAGTATAAAATAAAAATAAAAATAAAAAAGTCAGAAACACTCGCTAACTTCCCAGAACTCATGGTTTTTTTTTTTGTTTGTTTTGTTTTTAGCAGATCAGTCGTAAATAATTTGACTTGACAGACTTGAACTTGGATTGAACGAGTATTTTTCTTCTACCCACGAGTACTTCTATGTTCATTTTTTTTCCCTCAGACCGGACTCCCAGCCGGCTCTGGCCTACGGTTTGGCCCAGGACCACGGCTTCATCTGGCATCTGAAGTGGTGTCCCGCGGGAGGCTGGGAGCTTCCCAACTGCGTCAGAAAGGTGAGCCTTTTTATTTAATTTAATTTTTTATTTTATAAAGACTATTATGAAGTGTGTTTTTGCCTTTTTGCTGCCGGTACCTGATTTTGAAACTCCAACATTTTGGATGACCCCCCCCCCCCCAAAAGGCTCCCTTCCTGCCCAGACTGGGTCTTCTAGCCGTGGCCACCTCCAACGGCGTGGTCACCATTTACAGCCTGCCTCACCCGGACGCTCTGCTCTCCAACAAGAAGCTGGCTAACTCCGGTAAGACTCTTCCCGATTTCCCTCCAGATTTTCTGAAACCATTTATTTACAAGTATGGAAGCGGTGACCTCGAGTGTTACACTCCTGTGAGGCGTGCGTGTTCAAAAAAAAAACCCGTTGATATATCGATATTTACGCTTTATTAATTGGACTCGCTTGGAGCCATTCGGTGTCCTTCTCTACTCGAAGCACTCAAGACACGTTTTCGTCCACAAGCGTGCGATTGGGGAAAAACAACAGGAGTTTTTAAACCGGCGCGCAACCGTGAAGTGTGTCCAGCAGAGGGCGGTGTCGGCCTTCTAAAAGTCTCGAGTCGGCACGTTGGTGCTTTCTGCTGTCGGCGGTGAGGACGCAGGACTGCAGCGAAGCAGTAAATCTGTAAAACAACAACAAGCAGCGTCAACCTCAACCTCGTCTGTAATGTGAAATGCGCTGTAAAGAGGCGTTCAAACTATCAGGAATTTACAGCTTTTAGGATGGCGGGGACCAGCTGTCAGCAGTTTGAGCAGTACTTGGACAAATTATTTTGTTTGTGAACAAATTAAAAAAATATCTGAAGGTTTCAAACTCTGCGTGTTACACGAGCTGCTTGAACTCAAACGGTGTTAAAAAGCGTGTGATCGATCAAAAACGACGCCTTGTCCATCGTATCAGACACGGACCTCGTTACTGGACCAGAACAGACGACCCGTCCCGTCCCCCCGTCCCGTCCCCCCTCCCGTCCCCCTTCCATGAAAGGACGGTATCCACGACAACAACCTCTGCTGATTTAGTGCTCGAAGGGTCTATAAAACTGTCTCACGCAGCTTTAACAACGACGGTAGTTAAGACTCGAGAACATGCGCACACACACACACACACACTACACACACACACTACACACACACTACACACACACACACACACACACACACACACACACATTCAGATCACCTTCGTCAGCCGCCCCTCTGGGGCTCTGCTAATAGAAGACTGTACGAATGAGATTAATGGCCAGTTTATCTGCCACATCCATCAATACACAGCAACCCCCAGTTGTGTGTGTGTGTGTGTGTGTGTGTGTGTGTGTGTGTGTGTGTGTGTGTGTGTGTTTATCTCTCTGCCCAGCGCTTACGGGCTAATCTGATTAAAACACAACAGCAGTCTGAGATCAGAGCATTTCAGCGCCTTAAAAATAAAAAAAAATAAAAATAAAATTCTCACACTTGAACTGGATCCCGTTAAAAGCTTCTTTTAACGCCAGCGTGACCGGAGCTTCGTAAAGGATGCTCGTCACGTACGTTCACGTTATGAAAGACAAACACCTGCAGCGTGGGCCGTTAGTATTTATCTTATTATTCCAGCTCTTGGTGTATTTCTACGCGTCGCCACAGAGGAGCTCACGCACACTCCGCTGTGTCCATATTTAAACGAAGCACATCAGACTGTATCACACACCGCTTGGTTTTACAATGAAGAAAAACGCCTGCTGTCTCAATTCAGGCATTAAAAGATGTATAAAACTTGACATTTCCACTATTTTTTATTATAATTTTTTCCTTCACCCCACCACCACCACCACCACCACCACCACCACCTCGCCATCGCTTCGTGGCTTCTTGGTTTCCATTTCATTTCGTAGCCACGGATCATCGGATCCAGTTTCCAAAGAGCTACTTCATCACCCCCCTCCCCACCCCTTCCCCCCCACCCCCGCTTCCAACTATAGGTTATTGTTATTGGATAGAAAGGTTGCAGAGCGCTCACAGTTGAAGAGATCTGCAGAGACGAGGACTTGTACGGTCGTGAGCCCGAATTGTAGAAACGCTGAGCTCGACGTCCCCCAATGCACCAATAAAAAATAAATAAATTTAAAAAAAGTAAAATAACGTAATAAATTACTGCTGGATTTCTCTATTTTTCTTCCAACGTGAAGGTTTAACTGTTGCAACTCTTTACTTACTTACGAGGAGAAACGGTGAAATACACCTCTGAAATAGTCACTATTGCCACCAGTTAAATTCAGTGTTCAACAGCGGTTGGCAAACGGCTTTCGGGTGCGTTAGCGCCACCTTCTGGTGGTAACCACGCATTTTTATTCACTATTTTAAAATTGATTTTACTGGTCTTATTTTGATAATTAAAAGGCATTTTCTTCTTAGCCGTGGTCACGAGATAAAAGTAAAAATTTTTTTTTTAAAAAGTCAACTGAAATGCAAAATTTAAGAAACAAAAATAAACCGAGTGAAAAATGACCACCTCTCTTCTTTTAGCCCGACACCGTGAGCGGTAATTGAATGCAGATTTGTGGCTGTTACCAAAAAAAAGCTGCAGAAATCGGAGGAGGCGGAGGAAGAGGAGGAGGAAGAGGAGGAGGAGGAGGAGGGGAGAAAACGCGAGAAAAAGGCGTCGTGGACTCGCCATAATTTACAGCGCCGTTCAAGACAAGGATCTATAATTGAAATGACAAAAGAAGATGCATCACCGAGCCGGTTGTTAGTGTTGAGAGCTGCGAAATACAGGTCGTCGTATAGACCCCCCCCCCACCCCCCCATCCCCCGAAACTGTCAATCATCGAGGCCTTGCTCGGGATGGGGGGTGGGGGGGTAGTTAAAGTGCGTCAGCGTGTGTTGTATTTTGATCTCATGCTGGTCTGTTATTACTCTGGTAGTTCAGGGTTTTTGTGTTGTTGTTGTTGTTTTTTTCAGATTAACAGATATATAGATTTAGTTTTTTCCACTACAGCAGCACGACCGGGTGCCGAGCAAAGCAATGAAATAAATAGAAGTAGTGAAAAAATATTAAATATAAAAATAAAAAAAAAAGTTTAAATGCACATTATATACAAATAAAAGTAGAATAATATTAAATTAAACTAAACTGGTTTTTTGAATGGAGGCGTTTACAGGAGCAGAGGGGCATGTCTGGTTTGATTGACATGCCTGGGGGGGTGCAGTCGTGGTTTATAGGTGGGTGAAGTGTCCTCGGATCTACCTCTTGCCCCCCCCCCCCTCCCAAGTTTGTCCAAATATGGTCACTTCTGGCTATTTAAAAAAAATTAAAAAAGTCGGCGACGGACAAAATGGCGGATTCGAGGCGTCAAAATGTCCGTTTCACAAACCGACGGACGACGTCGCGGTTCGCCGCTTCCAACTCAAGCGGGTAGAAGAGCGAACCCGTTGGCTCCGCCTCTCGCCTCACCGGCAGCGTTTCGATACCCGCTCGCGACACCCGAGATCGACTCCCCACTTGCGTCGCCTCGCGCGGACAAAGACGCTGACTCGACAAGATTATTTATTTCACTGAAGGACATCACTTTAAACCACGCTGGGTAACACGAGTGGACGAACCGGTTCCCATCAGGTCTCCGGGGAGCCAAACGGGGGGGGGGGGGGGGGGGGGGGGGGGGGGGGGGAGGAGGTTTGATTTACAACCCCGAGAGGCTTAAATATAAAACAAATAAATAAATAAAAAGTACCAGCGTGTGTTTTTCTGAGGCGGGAGGTGAGTTGATGGAAAGCGCCGAAGGAGCAAAGAGGACACTATTGATCCGAAGTCTCCGTAATCTAAACCGGACGAGGACAAACTAATGATCCGGAAAAACAGGCCGACGCCCTTTTTTGTTGTTGTTGTTGTTTTGTTTGTTTGTTATTGGATTTTACATTTTAAAACACAACAGTGATCGTCGAGGCAGAATTATTGCCGACGCGGTTCCTAATGTCCGGTCTTTTTTGGTTTTTTTTTTTGTCCTTTAACCACGTTCAGCAATGTGTCGTCAACATTTCATATCTTAACCATAATTTGAATGATTCGAAGACTTGGCAGTTTGTTGATATTCCATCGAGGCTGTGACGTCACCCTTCACATCCCCATAGAGAACTTGGAATCGTCTTTTCCTGGTTTTAAAAGCTGCATTACACTAAACTGATGTAATCTTTTACCCGCTTTGTCGTTGAATCCAGATTATTAAGGATTATTTATGTAAACTGTTTCGTTAAAGCACCAATAATTATCCCCACAACGCTGTCACGACGTCGATGTGGAGTTTATTTAGTCAAAGTTTTTGTGTCTTTGCAGGAAACGACAGCGAAACGCCTCGAATACACAAGGTAGGAGAGCACTGACACGCGTTTCTTCTGATTTCATTCCCGCCGTCGCGATGTGAAAAGTCATGGGTTTACGTGTTTGTTTGTTTGTTTGTTTGTTTGTTTGTTTGTTTTTTTCCCTTCGCAGGCTCGAGGAGTCGTAACTCTGAAGCTGGGCTCCTTCAAAGCCCCTCGCCTCGAACGCAGCGGACTCGTCCTGTCGATGGATTGGCTGCCGGCGAAACCGCACAACATAATGGCTATCGGATTCTACGACGGTATGAAAATTGATCTCGTTCGGTGGGGGGAGGGGTGGGAGGAGGGGGGGTTCTTGATTAATTGGGTTTGAATGAAAGACAAAAAAAAAAAAAAAAATGAGCCGTCTGGAAATCACCTCCGGATCATTTTTTTAAAATTATTATTATTATTATTATTATTATTATTATTATTCATCGCTGAAGGAAAATGATCTTTTTCTACTAGAAAAACAATTTACAGCCGTTTTCTTTTTTTAATTTATTTAATTTTGTTTGTATTGTTTTATAATCTGTCTCCAGGTGTCGTCGGTTTGTGGGATCTGTCGACGAAGTCGGCCCTGCTGCGAGTTCGAGAGTCCGACAAGTCGCTGAGCCTGCTGCCCTACCGGAGCTTCTTCGCCCACGACCACGCCGTCCGCGCCGTGTCCTTCTGTCCCGCCGCCAGGTGAGCGCTCGCGGGACGTCCAGCTCGGCCTCGTTCTTTAAACTGGAGACAACCCAAATATTGTGACTTCAAAGTCGAGCGGCGACGTCGCCCGTCGGTTCGTGAACGGCCGCTACGAAGCGTCGAGTTCGGATCTTGGCGCGCACTCCCCCCCCCCCTCCCCGGCGGCCATCTTTGCTAGTTCGGAGCGGGTTTGGAGCAGGAAGTGACCGTATTTGGACGAGCTGGGGGAGGGGGAGGAGCCAGCGGTGGATCTGACTCGATCCGATTGGAAACCCGGCGAGACTAAGCCCCGCCCACCGATAGCCGTAACCTGACCGCACCACAGGCCTGTCAATCAAACAGACACGCCCCCACCCCCCAAAAACACATTTTAGAAGCTTATTCTTTAATTAATGATGAATTATTTTCCAGATGGACCTCCAGAAAACTAGAAGTACGAGCTTCAGGAGTTCCTACGTTAAGGCGTTAATTCAGGATGTAGCGTACGAGGCCCCCAACCGACCTTCAGCCCGCCGCCCCCCAAAATAACGAAAGCTCGATCTTCCCGCTCTGAATTATTTATCTCGGTTCAAAACCGGCCGAGAATAAAACGAGGCGTACTCGAAGAGGAAGGAAAGTTTGTTCTTAAATGGCAAGAGAGGAAAATCTGCGATATCGTAAAAAACATGGTACACGCTAACTGCCGATTGGCCCTCCACACGATGACAGAGGTGAAGTCATCGGTTACGTAACACGAGGCCATCGCTCAGGACGTCACGTTCACCCTCACCCCCCTCGCACATTATTGTTCTCCGCTCCGTAAGTCGGCTGAAGTATTCGCAGACGAGGGGAGGAGTGGAGGCTCATTTACATCACCTGTGTCTGGCTACAAGGATAAGAGTCAGCGGGGGGGGGGGGGCAATATCCTGGACAGAAATTGGCTTTTTTTTTATTAAAAATCTGATATTGCCCAGGCAGAGCGTCATCTTTTTTTTTTTTCTTTTCTTTTTTTTTAACTCTACCAGCATGAATCCGCGTAAATCGTCCTTTTAAGGAGCTGACGTGACGATCCACCTTAAAACAAAAAAAACGTGATTAATGCGGCCGTTAGCGAGCGGCCGTCCGGACCCTCGACGCCGATCAAGCTTTTAGGAGAACTGCCGACGGAGATGATTTTGCTCATCAAATACAAAGTGAATCAACTTCGTCCACGAGTTCATCGCAAAATAAAAAAATTCTCATTTCTTTTCAAAAGCAAAATTAGTTATAAATGAATATCATCATTATAACGATTTTACACTCGTATTTGTTCTTCTCTCTTTACTGGAGCAGTGACCCCCCCCCCCTCCCCCCATCACCCCCCCCTCCCCCCATATGTAAAAGGTGAATAACGGTTGAAGATTAATCCCACAGAGAGACGAAGAGGCCGGACGACACGTATCTTGTCTGGATCACTGGTTTTAATTACGCAGCCACATCGGAGGAGATAAAACTTCCTTTCTCATTTCTCTTCACATCCATATTCTAATTTTTTTTTTGGGGTGAGGGGGGGGTGATCGGCTTGTATTGATCGCTCCGTCTTCATTCGTCCTTTTACGGTTTTGATCAACTTTAAAGGAAAACGACAGATTTTGCAACAAAAAAATACACATAAAAAAAAAAAACTTTTTTTTTTTCTTCTTTCCACTAATTTGTAATTTTTTTTTTTTGATTTACCACGTTTCCTTCGATCTCTTTCGTCCTCTTCAGACACCTGCTGTCGACGGCGGGCGAGGACCGCTTCGTGAAGACGTGGGACCTCCGACGGCTCTACGAGCCCGTCACCGTTCAGAAACGCTACCTGACCAACGAGATCCACTGGCCGCTGGACGCGCCCGGCGTCCTGCTGGCCCAGGAGGTCGCCTACGTGCCGTAAGGAAGATCACATGTTGGGAATCGCACACAAAAAAAACAAAAAAATGTCATGTTTTTTTTCAAAGGATGAGACCTCTCTGTAATTTACCTCAAAATAATTTCAAGGATACGGGATTTGGACAATTGTAGAAAACCAAAAAATAAGAAATGCAGTGTAACCGAACTATCCACACCTTCAAAAACGACTCTGACACCGTCTGAAGTTTGATCTCACTTTTCTTGAGGTTGAAATCCAACACGTCACTTTTTGTTCAAAACGTTCGTTCGAGCTGGAAAACATGCCGTCTGTGCGCAGTTTGCGTTGTCATCCAGCAGAGGGCGCTCTGAACAAATCGCAACCTGGTCATTCCATATTCGTTCAATGTCATTTTTGGGAGAAAAAAAAAGCAACGGCTCTTAATTTAGACTTTAATAAGATTAGAAGATTAGCAAAATTCCCTTAGTGGG
>NW_027185406.1:670000-692500 GCF_022577435.1 Embiotoca jacksoni | reverse complement strand
CTCTCCTCACTGATGGTGGTTTTAGGAACTGAGGTTTCAAACGTCACCAGCGAGCTGAGTCCATCTTTAAACTCACTTTTTGCTGCTGTTTTTTTTTTTGTTTTTTTTTCCTTTTTGAAATCATGTTAATAACAACTCAGGCTATAAATTAGGGGAAATACTTGAATTTCTTTTGTACTTTTTGCTGGATGTTTATAAATGACAAATTTTAGACCCTTTTTCTGCCCTCGATCTTTTCCTTATCTGTGTTCCTGTTGTTATTGTTCTCTGAAGATGTAATTTTTTTTTTTTTTCAAATAGAAGAACCTGTAATTATACGACACGACTTAATTTATTTTTTTGGTGTCTCAAAAAGAAAAGAAAACGGGAAAATGTACTTACTTACTTACAGGCAGCAGTCTCCGTTTTAGGCATATTTCCCTCTAAGTTCAATTAGGGGTTTTAAAAACGTGCTTAGCTCAATTATTTTCAGATTTCATTGACAGTTTTTGAATGATAATATTGTCAGTCATGAAATGTTCATTACCGATGACATTATCTTTAACTTGACATTCATAAAACATCAAAAATGTACATCACCTGTTCTCTTTTTGCTATTTTTGAAATATTGCATATAATAAAAAGATTTATAATTAAGTAAAGAAATTGGCCAAAGTCTTTATTCTTGGTCAAATTTCGTCATTTTTACGGCGGACTGATTCACCTTCTAATAATAATGTCAATAATCCATCCGCTTCCCGTCGTCTGCCATCTTTTATTTCACTTTACAAAAAAAACTCTTGCCGCACATAAAAATGAAAATATCAAACTTCACACAATGTGACAAGTGGATTTATGCAGTATCACCAGAACACTTAAACAAACAGGACTTTTTTTTTTTTTTTTTTTTTTTTTGAAAGGACCGATTGTACGAGGAAGATAAACGTATTTACACAATGTACACACAAAATCATACACAGAAAATTCACAATATTTGACATATTTACAACAGTCACACAAAGTATAATTGTCACAAATAGCAACAGCACAATTAACAGAGCATTCTCAGACATTGGACTTTCATAGTGAACAAACAGGAACAGTGGTTTTTTGTTTTTTTTTCTGGAATGAAATTAGACATTTTTCAGACTGTGAAGCTCCAGTTTGACACCAGAGCCTGAACGGATATACATTGCTCTCGTATATCAAAACCAGTACAGTAAAATGCATCGGTCATCATTACATTCACTTTTGTTTTCTCCGTAGCCGTTGTGTCCATCTATATATTTTCTCATTTAGTAGTATTTCAAAAGGAAAAAGAAAAATGTATGTAAATATACAGGATCTCCTTAAAAACTGGTGAAAATATAGAATTTTAAAGAAGATTTTTTTTTTTTTTAATTATTATTCTTTGATTAATCCTCTGCATGGTGTGTCTACGTACTCCGATTGGCAGTTGAACGAGAAACTTTGCACTATACATGATATCGAATAACAGCTAACAATCATGCACGTGTTTGGATCAGAACGGACGTCGACGAGGCGTTCGCAAATTTACATTTGTCCCTTCTTTGAGAGCGACGATGAACATCAACACTTTTAGAATAGCTGAGAAACATTACAGGCATGTCGACTGGCTCTTATGTGTGTAATATGATTAAAAAAATATTCCATGTAATCATTTCAAAATAATCAACACCGGCCATATCTTGTATGAAACATACTGTAGATATTTTCTGGTCCCCAGATGATGAATCCTTGTGATGATGATGATGTCATGATTGCCCATCTAGCACCAACACCACCCCAAAATTTCATTAAAATCAAAATTAACTCTTAAGTTTGAGTTCCCCAGAGGATGAACTCTCCAATTTAGTCATTACACGGTGTTTCCTCTGATGCCCCCCTGTGGCCAAAGGAGGGTAGCATGCGATACGTAATCAGGAGATTGCTTTAAAACTTGATAGTTGATGTTCATTGTTCCAAGAGGATGAACTCTGATCATCAAACTATTGATTGTGACGATCTAATGCCATCATCAGCCCATCATTTCTGCATGTACACAACTAAAATAGTAACAGAAAAATGTAATCGATAGTTTGCCATGAAATTTTCCGAACACATTCCTGCTCTCCAGAAAAGGAACCGTTCCATTTAAAAAAAAAAATTTAAGCAAGGTGTATTCTTGTGCTTCACTGAGGCCAGATAATAGGTTTTGTATTCAACGTTACTAAAGATTAGATTGCAATGACATTTGAAGTGGATAGTCACGGTCCCCAGAGGATGACGTTTTTTTGATTCTGGTAATCACATGGCTTTTTCCTCTTAAACCACCCTCAGATCCAAAAATACTAGAATCTAATAGAGAGTTTGCCATTGAATTGAGTGACCATATTCCCGCTCCCCAGAGAATGAACACTTTATTTTTTTTACTTTTTTGCTTATCGTACAGTGTTTCCTCAAGCACCCCCTTCAGGTCAAATTATCCATTTCATACACAACATAACAAATGACCAGATTGTTATGAAATTTTCTGTGGGTATTCATGGTCCCCGAAGGGTAAATATACTGGTTTTAATGATCCCATCACCAGTAAAGTTCCTTTCTTACACCAAGTAATACATTAGGTCGGTTGCCATGTAATTTGCAGATGAGAATTTCCGCCTCCAAAGCAACAACAGTGTAAAGATTCTCTTTTAATTATCTGGGTTATAACAAACAACTGATGACGAGCCCCATAAAATAAACGTTTCATCAATGTGGTCAGGAACAGATTACGAAACAGCCGGACTGAATACGAACAAAGCTAAGATGTCTTTGTGCGTCTTTTTTTTATTTTTTTTTATTAATTTGTGCGTCTTTTTGCTACTTTCGCGTCCCTTTTGGGGACCGTGTTGCATTTTGTGGTCATTTCGAAGACGTAAGATAATGCGTCGGATATACAAAAGTTTCGAGTATAGAATCGGTTCGCTGGGAAGTAACTTCAGATTTGTGCTGCGTCACAGGGACGGACGGGCGGACAGAAAGCTCGGCCGACGTGGGGACGTATATTGGATGGCCGGGAGCCGGAGGAACGAGATAGATGAGACGTACGAAGCTGAAACTAATCGTCCGACCGCAGGACTTAAATCATCTCCGCCCTCGGACCCGAATGTCCGCTCAGACCTGACGGTGCGAGTGGCCCCGATGCTTTTTCAGTCTTGACACCGACCATTTATTCTCCTTCCGCCCGACCCGTATCGATACTCCGTTAAGTAAACACCTCTCTGAGCGACACGGGAAAGACATATTTGACCGTACGGTTGTTAGACGTGCACGATGTTCAAGGAATGTTTTGTTGTTGTTGTTCTCCTTAACGGCAGGATGACGTTCTCTAGAAACCTTTTAAGAATATTAACACTAAACATTTGTACAATGGTTTTTTTTAAGAACGTGATTGTAAAAAAAAAAAACGTATTCTGGAAACAAAACAAAAACAAAAACATTTGTAAGAATTAGAGCGTAATTATCCGACTGTTACGAACATTTTAGGAACGTAGAATATTTGTATAATGTTTTCAGAGAATCTTATCCAACTTTTTAAGAAGAACAATAAAAATTGCACAGTCTGCAAATTTCAAAAGGGTCGCGCTGAACGTCCACGTCATTTCGATGGATCATCCGACCAAAATATCTGCCGGCTTTTGGTCATTTTACCTAAAAAGAACGACGTGTTTTTGTGCCTTGTGTACACATCGTGGTACTTAGTGAAAAATATATAAGCAGGTACGCGTGCAACTTCGCCGCAACAGTTGCAGCTTCCTCTGCCGGCAATTTCAAACGCTTGAGAAGTAGCCGGTGGGTCGACGCAAGTACACGAATTGAGACGCAGCCTTCGAATTCTTGCAACACAACAAAAATGATCAGAACAGCTAACACCAAAAAACAAAAAAGAGTTCAGGTTTTGAGGCTTTTATCCACATGTGTCCATCGAATTTTGCTCAAATCTTCACTGATCTAAAAACGAATTCGGATTTTGCCTCCAAATCCTTCTGAAATGGAGTCAGCGGAGATGCCGCATCTTTGGCTTGACGTGTTAAAGTACAGTACCGTAGAGAGTTAACTGAAGTGTTGGACAAATCGAAGACGTTTCAGGAAGCATGTTATGGTGAACGAACAGAATAACGTTTAAAGGGAATCCTTCGAGGGTTTACTGTCGGTCGTTACGACCAGCCTGAGGGATCCAGACCGGGACTCACTCCACCCAAATCCTTTTCTACTCTGGAGTTCATTGGGACCAAACAAGGCCTCCTCCAAACCTAAACAGGTTGTAAGTAAATATCTTTTTGATTAATTTGTTTTTTTTTCCATGAAAAGCTGCGACTGTCAGTTGTGTTTGTAACTAATCAATTCATTTCAGTTGCTGCTTTTTAGTTTCACTTTCGGACAAATATTGCCGTATTTATGGATTACTCGAAAGAGTTAATCATCCCATCGTTTTCTATCCGCTGATCACGACTTCTCTGTGTTGTTTAGTAAACAAGCAACGATCGTCGTAAGGAGGCAAACCGACAATACGATATTCCCGTTTTTGAAGAGGTATTTTATGTTTTTTTCTTCCTCTAAAGTCAAGAGTTTATGTCAAGAAATAAAAAGTGGATTTACTTTCCAGGTGAGAAAACACCTCATGATTGTGGCCGAAGATTGTAGGATTTAGACATCAAAGTCATCCATGTGTCCGTGGTGGATCATCACCGGGGGCTCCACGCTAACGGTAAGTAGCACGCACTCTGTTTGCTGAGTCTACGGCCCTCGTGGTTTGTACCTCACGTGTTTCCTTTATCTCAGAGAGCATCTGATTTTTTAAAATAAAATATAAATCCTTGGCGACCTTTTGAAAACCCAGAAGGAAATTTGACGACGCGATTCTAAAGGTATTCCCAGAACCCCTCAAAGACTCTTTAACCGTCTGGATTTAGTGGTTATAGCGTCTTTTTGAAGGAAATATTGACATTATCAAGTTAAATAATAAAAAGAAATGGATTGGAGATAAGTGGAATTCATAGCCCTGCGCTGCTGGCATGTTTGTGTCAGAAAACGGACTTTGAACAAGTAAAAACTGGGAGGTCCAATTTTCTATCCAGACGGTTTGAAGAGTATTCGTAGATCCTGTTTCTACCTTCAGAATCGAGAATCGATAAACAGCCTTCTGGGTGTTTTTTATTTTTCAAATGATCAGATGCTCGGCTCTGTCACTTGACATGATACACGAGAGGTGTAGCATCACAAGTGGCGACCGCCTCCACGCTGAGATATCAGGGTTTGCGGCGCTATTGTAGCTATGAACAGTGAAGTTTGGAGGTAAGTAGCCCCGACACTGTGAAGTCATTACGAACAGTATGTGCTCTCATATCTGGCAGTTTGTCTTGTGTTATCTGGCAGTTTTTCTTGTGTTTATTTTTTATTTATTTTTTTACTTACCTAGCATCACTCGCGAACTAAAATGTGTGGCTGCGTAAACGTAAACCTTAAAGTGAGCGAAGGTCAAACGAAATAAAAAAGCAAATTAGCAGGCTTTTTACGATTAATCGCCATCACGACGTCACAAAAGGCGACGATGGACCCCCGCTGCTCCGGGCGGTCGCGGTCATATCAATGGAGACCTCTTGCATAGACTAACACGGAGAACACGTCGCAGTTTACCCACAATGCTTTTTCTTCAACTCTGTTAAATCAGCCACACTAGTAGATTTAGAATTTGTAAACTAGCTGCAAACTAGATACTAGATGAGTCTGGTAAGCAAAATGTCAAGTTTATAGATCATTTACATCAATTACTGACTAGAAAAATGCCATAAAGCCCAACAGGCACTTTTTGTATGTTAGCATGGAGCCCCCGGCGTCGCCACTCTACCGCCAACACATGGACGATTTCACCGTCTTAATATCTTGTGATTTGATGGCCAACGTGACAATCTGCCAAAAAAAAACAACAACCTTGTTTTCTACTCCCTGGACAGGAAGCTGCATGGTGAATCCAGCCCTTCCCAGAGAGAACGACGTGTGGCGTCCGAGGCCGTTTCCGTGTCCTGCCGGGGGGCCGGTTCAAGTCCGGCGCCGGGTATCAGTCACTGGGGTCCTGGCAGTGGGAGCAGTGGCTCATGTCGTCAGAGTAGAGCTCCACCTGGATGGTGATGCTGTAGAAACCGAACTTGGTGTGGAGGATGTCGGTGGCCTCCTGCAGCACCGACTGAGGGTCGGCGCCCTCCTCTGACGGGGGAAGTAGAAAAACAGCACGGTGAGTCTCATGCGCTACTTCGACTGTTTTACTTTCATTTCTTGACTCTTTTCTGAACTGTTTGGTGTGAAGAGAAGTTAGTGGAGCTAGAAAGCAATAAAGTCTGCGTGAAATATTCGGTGAGTTTCTGGATAGCCGAGCGGAAAACTGCCCATAGGCCCCAATAGTCCCACGATTTTTGGTTTGAACTTTGCAGGACTGAAGTGGACTATAAACAGATCCTCCACCTTCCATCTTGCGGCTCCGTCTCGTAAACTCAAGTGCGTACCGACGCACTATTTCGGGCGCTCGCGAGAGACGGTGGACACAATTCACCCTCGACGGCCGCCGTTATGGTGACGTAGCAGAAAAGGACGGACCGCCGACCACCCTGAAGTATTTTGAAACTGAAGCGGCCGACGTCCTCCAGCAACTCTATCACTGATGTTCTTTGTTAAACCTTTACGAGGGTCGATCACAAACTTCCGAACTGTTGGGCGTGCAAACGGCAAGTAGCGCCGTGACGGGCCCGTAGCGGGAGGAAGCTGTAACCCTCGTGAGTAAGTGTTCCATAGTTTGATCGCCCGATCGTCATCTAAACCTGAGTTACGCACCTTTTTCTTGCGGGCGCTGGTCCGGGATCACGGCGGCAGGGGAGGGGAGGAGGGGAGGGGGGGGGGGGGATTGTGCTGTGCAGGATTTTAACTAGCTGTTGAAAACTCGGTGGACTCTGTGTTGACAGTCTGACCCCGGGGGGACGAATGGCGGGCTGCACAACCAAAGAAAACCCACCCGGCGTCTCCTCGACCCGACGCGCTTTCTTTCTTCGGTCTCGGACGGTGAAGCTCCGCCCCCCTCTCCAGACGTAAACGTCGCTCGGAACTTCTCGCCCGACCCGTCGCTTCACCGCCGTCGGACTTGCTGAAGCTTTTCAAGGGGCCGAGACTTTCCCAAGTTGAGACTAAACTTGATCCGGCGTTCACAAAAACGTGTGTAACTCGGGTTTCTGGCGATGGAACTTGGAATTTTTACTCACGAAGATTTATTTTTTTTACTTTCCTTCTGCTGCGCGCTCGTCGCGGTGCTACTTACCATTCAACAGGAAAAGTCTCGGAACCTTTTTTGATCGGTGGTTCTCTATTCTCCTGTTTGGTTTTGATCTCCCGCGCATCCCGCTGAACCCCGCGGGCGGTGCGTTGCCGTACCTACGGCCAGGTGAACGGAGACCAGCGACTGGCCCAGAGTCAGCGCCCACAGGTGCAGACTGTGCACGGACTTGACAGCTTTCACCGACAGCAGCACCTCCTTCACCGAGTTGAACTCGATTCCTTTGGGAGACCCTGAAAAACAAGAGGCCAAAAAAAATGAGACGCTACGGTTTCCAACGGGACGTCTGTGAATGTGGGACTCGCACCGAGCAGTCGGAAACAGGTATCGGTGAGTTTTTTTGTTTTTTTGTGTGATTATTCAGCAAAACCCCGGCGTCGGTGCATGTGACTTGACCGCCCTCGGCGTCATGCGATGCCGACCTTGTCAGATCAGGTCAAAACTCGACAGCTCGTTCGCAGCTGGGGGAGTCGAAACAACCGGGACGGTCAGAAATATCCCTCCAGCTCACCTTAAAGGAGCAGGTCAGCATTTTGGGAGGATGTGGTTTTTGTTTTTTTTTCCGCCTTATTGATTGATGAGTGTCCGTTGATTGTGAGGCCGCCTGTGGACAGAGCAGCACTAGTAGTGTTGTTCATGCTAAGATCAGCTGATCAGCTGCTGGCTGAATGTAGAGAGCTTTATCGTGGGCAGAGATGAAACTATGGACCGACGCATTTTTCACTTTCTCCCTTTGGCTCAGCAATGAACGGTTTAGGTTTTGAAAGTCAAAGGTCAAAGGTCACGGTGAGTTCAATATCTATATGGGTTTGGACAGATACACATGTAGAAAGGAACCGCGTTGATCCCCACGTCCGGTACCTTCCATCAGTATCCGGAAGACGTCTCTGAGGATGGTGATGGTGGTGCAGAGGACGAAGACGGAAAACAGGAACGTGCAGATGGGATCTGCGACTTTGTACTCGGGCTGAAAGAGAGAGAGAGAACAAAAAAAAAGAGGTTACGGAGACTTTTTAAAGAGCGAGTAAAGAGACATCAGATGGTGTTTTTTTTCTTTTTTTCCCAGTCATGAGGCATTAAAGGGCTCGAGGCAGAAAGACGGGAACATCTTGCAGGATGACAGAAACTCTTTGACCTTTCATCCAGAATAAACAAGACTCAAAATAAATGAAAGAGCTCCTACTTTCTTTGCCACTTTTGTACACATTAAAAAATACCCTTTAACTGGCACTTTAGATTTAGATAATGCTTTAAGAAAAAAAAACATTAAAGTCACTGCTTTTTGTATACGATATTATAAGATGTATCTTACTGAGAATATTCAGTCAAAATCATGAAAAATTTTATATGGATTTCCAAGAATTTTGCAGCAAATCTCCTGAATTCAGCATTCAGACCGTCAACCAATCAAAATGAGGATGATAATAGAAATAATGATGTTCTTGTACTTGAAAACGAAGTTAAATTGCATTTTAAAATGTCAGCAAATACCATTTACGATTGTTTTTTTTGTTTTTTCTTTACCGACGTTTCGGTCTCACCCTAACATGGAACGTGATCTATATCTGACCCGAAAGTAGATGACGGTCGCCGCCACCATGACGCCGACGCTCTGCAGCAGGTCTCCGACCACGTGGATGAAGGCGGCGCGCACGCTGGTGTTGCCGTGGCTGCCGAGGAGCGAGTGGGCGTGGCCGTGGCCGTGGGCGGCGGGGCTGTGGCCGTCCTCGTCGATCTGGTGGTAGCCGCTGCCGTGAGCGTGGAAGGTGGTGGAGTGATGGAGGATGTAGGCCATTCTGCGTGAAACAGAAGGTACCTCAGGTGTGTTTGGACGCCAAGCTTAATGGCACACAGGAAATACAGTAGATCCGTTTTTCAGAGTTTTTTTGTGTGATTGTCACGATCAAATTTTTAGATTTTTTTTTTTGCGGCGGATTTTCTCCAAAAAGTGCGATGTAATTTGTAGAGTTTTAAGTGACTGTTTTTTGCGGGAATTAGAAAAAAAATTGCAGGTCGAGAAAGAAAAATGCGACTTTTTTTTTTTTTTTTTTTTTTTTTTTTTTTAGCACTACCTGATAAAGGAATAAATATGTAATCAACTTCCTGTGATAATAATCATGCGTCACATCAGGGAAATATTTTAGTTCTATAATAGGCGGTCTATGGCCTCCTCATGAGTGCATTTCAACCTTTGATCATCCCTTTGCACTGATCGCTGACAGCAGGATTACACACCAGCGGCCCTCAAATCAACCGACTTTTTGCAGCGTGCAAGCTGTTAATTCGAGGCTTGCGTCCGCTCGGAACAAGACTCTTCATGTTCCCTGCGAACGCCCGTCAAGCCCAGAAGCACTCACATAATATTGACGATGACGGCGCAGCCAGAGGTGATCAGCATGACGTGGCCGTCAATCTCGTAGTCGTTGCGAACGATCCTCTCGATGGCCAAGTAGACCAGCGCTCCGGTGACGATCCAGATGGACATGACGGAGACGAACGCCCCGAGGATCTCTGTGGGGGGTCGGGGGGGGGGGGGGGGGGGGTACAGTAAACAATTCCTGTGTTTTATTTATTTTCAAAAGGGAGACTTTTTTTTGCACCTCAAATCAAAAGTGTAACTGATAATAATAATGAAATAATAAATAGTCACACACTGATATTATCATACCGCGAAAAACTCATTCTGCTGCAACTCCAATTAGCTGTTAACAGTTTACTTTTTTCACTGTTTACCGTTGGATTAATTTACAGTTTATCAGAACACAAAATAGTTCGTCCCGACATCCATCCGTCTCCATTCATCCGTCCGTCTCCATTCATCCGTCCGCTCAGACCAACCCGGTCATCCGTCCTGACCTGATCTGTGCCAACCAAAGTTCATGGTTTTGGTGGGCGGCCTGGAGGAGATCCACAGGGAGAACAGGCTCACCATCATGCTGCCAAAGTCTGTCAGGAGGTGGGCGGCGTCGGTCATGATGGCCAGGCTGTGGGCCAGGTAGCCTCCTGCAGGGAAACCAGGAGGAAAAACAAAAACTGTGACAGCAGAAAAAAAAGTTAATAATCCGGCAAATAACTGCGGAAAAAAAAAAAAAAAAAAAAAAAAAAAAGCGTGCGTGCGTGCGTGTGCTAAAAAGATTTGTGGCTAAATTAGCAAGTCAACAATTCTCATATTTTCTAAATGAATTGATGAATTAAGCAGGGATCCCAAACGTGAAAGTCCTAAACTCCAAAGTGTCAGGATTTGTACACTTTTCTGTGTTTTAAATGAAATGTTTTTGGTTTTGTGCTACGTGTTGGACATCGAAAGGCAAAACAGTTTGTTTGTTTGTGCAGATATTTTAGCTAAAAAGAGGGGGAATACTACCGTGTTGCATTTACAGAAATGGTTCATATTTTACCGCAAAAACAAATCACAAACAAATCTGTCAAAAAGTGTGAAGCTTCTGTGATTCTTTTTTTTCTTCTTTCGTAATAAGACTATAATTCCAAAACTGACTTTCAAAACCTGCTGGAAAGGGTTTCGTCGCCGCTCGCCGATTTTGCGAGATCTTCTGAGTAATTACATCCTCAACTTTTAAATACACCTCCGGATCCGTTCAGAGGTACATTAAACCTGTGATTTAAAGCAACTACAAACCGTTACAGTTTGTATCGCCTCGGGTAAAAGAGAGATTTTTGTATTTTTTATTCTTTGATAGAGCTTTAAACATCTGGGCAGTCAGCCACCGTTTTAAACCCTCAGCGATAAAAAAAAAAATAGATGGAAATAAAGAGTTCAACATTGCAGCGTCGCCTCTCTTAAACATTTCCATTATATGACGGTGATTTTAATGTCTGCGTGAACGCGTCTGATGGTTGTTTTTTTTTTGCTCCCTTACGAAGTGGTAATTTTGTGATGTGTAATATTCTCCTCGTTGTATTTATTCGTGACCGTCCGGGAATCGTCTCTTCGTGGTAAACTTTGTGTTTTCCGCAAATCTGCACGCCAAGTTAAAAATATTTGAGAAAGCACAAAACAAATGAAGTTTACGTCACGGTGAAGTTAGCTTGGAGAGATTTTAAGTTTGCGTGAACATGAGGATCATCAGTTGTCGTTCTTTTTTTTACAGGCTTGACTTTGTTTTTCTCTGGATTTGAAGCCAAACCTAGTTCTTGGTATCAGACTTATGTCGGACCGAGTGGCGACCCGCCGTGACGTCACCCGTTGGTTTGTGAACTGCGATTTTAAGCCCTGTAGTCTGAAGTTTTGGCGGGTTTTTTTGTTTTTTTTCGGAACTGGTCTTGACCATATTTGGACGAGCTGGGGAGGAGGAAGAGGTGGATCTGACTAGAACCTGAAGACGCTATGCCCCGCCCACTAGGCACTCCCTCAAACATAGCTCTGTTTGAGGCCTAAAATCAAATTAATGTTGTAATTATTTTCAGAAGGACGACCGGAACAATGATCAGAAGGAGGGAATTTATCAAATGACACTTTAATGACTTGTGGAAAACATTTACAGACTTTGTATTTCATGAGAGAAGTTGATGCTTTTTGAATGGGAGTCTATTGGAGATTTTCTGCAGCCAGCCCCCTAGTGGCGCTTTGGTGCTACTGCTAAGGCTTTTTTCTGCCAATCGGCTTCACTTTTGTCGTAGAAAGTGTTGAATGATAATCTGAGTGGCTGTTTTGACCCTTTAAGAGTTTTTATTATCCACTAAAACATTGGCCCTCCGTTCTCTCGATTTCCCGAGGTTTTCGTGAGTTTACCGATGACCTCGCCGATCATGAAGATGAGGCAGACCACCGAGGCGATGTAGAGCTTCTTCCTGGCCAGCAGCCTGTCGGCGCTCCCGTCGGACGGCGCGGCTTTGGGGCCGTGGCAGTGGCCGCCGACGGGTCGCTTCAGCTCGATGGCACCGGACACGTCTCCGTTCTTGAAGGGGAAGTCTGGAAACGGCTCTTTGGAGTCCGGGAAGGAGCTGTGAGGTCACAGAGAGTGTGCGTTAATGGCGAGAGGTCCGCCTCTTTAGTTTATACCGAAGTTTTATGTACAGAAGTAAGGAAACTGCACACCCTAGCTTTAAAGTTATTAAATAGATTATTAGATCTGTATCTTATAATTATAAACATAGATAAAAATGACCAAATTATTCCTTTAAGAAAGTGTTGTTCTGCTTTTTCCCTTTGGACAAAGCTAGATGAGGTGTTTCTACCTGATTCTGGTCTTAATGTGAAGCTAAGCTAACTGACTGCTTCACATTTACTTATAGACCTGAGATAACTTTCAATCTTCTCTTCTGACTTCATGCAAGTAAGCAAATGAATAAAACTCTCAAAATGTTGAACTAATTCTTTAAGAAAAGGTTTGTTTTGCTTTGTTAACTTTTTGTTCCGTCACCACTACAAATATCACTGAATAGTTTCCTGTCGGTGCTCAAACCAGCGACAATAACAACAGTAGCGTCGAGATTTCTCAGGTGAAAATTGTTATTTATTTATTTTAATTTTTTTCACTTAAACATCGTTATGTCTAACGGACGAGGTTTGTTTTTCACATCACGACCTGGTTACAATGATTGAACGTTAAACTACTCAGTGTTCGGCCGGTAGACTTCACCTCTGACAACACATACAATGAACTGGATTTTAATCACCAGAGCAACACAAAAAAAACGCAGACTTTTCCATTTTAGTCTCACACACACACACACACACACACACACACACACACACACACACACACACACACACACACACACACACACACACACACACACACTCTCACTCACTCCCAGGTTGCTGTTCTTACCATATGCGGTGAGGTGGTGGGGGTGGATGCGATGATGTGGCTAATGAGGTGGAAAAAAACCTAATTTGGCCTTACTTGAGATAACAATACACACACACACACACACACACACACACACACACACACAGGAGATTGCGAGCGTTGCGTGATTAGCCGTTATCACACACACACTCGTCTTCGGGGTTGTCCGAGCTCAAAAGAACCGGTCAAGTGGAAAACGGATTCTGTTCAATTATACCGCTGGGACGTGAGAGAAAACACACACACTCCCCAACACACACACACACACACACACACACACACACACACACACACACACACACACACACACACACACACACACACTATAGTTTACATACATACAACATAGCACGCCACCGGGTGATGCTTCAATGTGCGCAAATGAAATATGATCTTTGAAGGATTTGTATTAAAATATGTTCAGACAATAAACACAAAAACACATTGTTTGGTCTGTTCGGTCGTAAAAGTTTGTCAGCTAATTTGAAGTCCAAAAAGTGGATGTGGAATTTTTTTGATAGGTAAAAAAATCCCCAATACACTAAAGCTTAAAATTTTTTTTTTTTTTTAAATAAAATAAAAAACAATAGCAAAATGACATACAGGACTAGCATTGTAAGAAATTACATCGAAATAAAATCCAATATTACCCCTAATACAATGTTTACTTAATTTAAAAAGAACCTGTACAACTTTTTTTGTTTGTGATTTTCCCGAAAACAATACGGGCTACTTATACAAAGTCGCAAATCTAAGCTATTTGAAATCGCGTGATCACAAAGCAGCAGTAACCATAACACGTGAGCGTGTCAGATTCACGCAACGTTTTTCCATTTTGCGTATTGTGTTGGCAGATTGAATTTTCATGACTGTCCGAGGTTCAACTCCGTCGTGGTTTATCTCGTACTTAGATATAACTGAGATTTACACGAGAGTAAGTTATGTTGAGGTAAACTGCTGAGTAAGCGTCTTTAACAAGCATTCAAATGGAAATAAATGGATATTGTTTTTCCTTTTCTTTTTTTTTTTTTTTTTTTTTTATCTCAGTGGCTGATAAAGTAATTGATTGTTTGTGCTCAGTCGTCAAAATGACATGAAACACACCATGTGTCTCCTCCTATAATATAAATATTAGATATTTTTTAATTAATATTTTTGAAATAGACTTCATCTGTTTGTCAATACCCCGCAGGGCAGGTAAACAGTGTTTGTTGGCATTTTCACTTTCACTGACACCCGAGGGAATATTCAACGATCTGTGAAATGAAATGAGTCCTCGGAGAAAAAAAAAAAGAAGGTACATCAAGCATTTAATTACAACTGCAGTTTGATATATCAGAGGTCTGCAGTGAGAAAAGATAAAAGCAGCGTATCGTCTTCAGAGGAATGCGTGTTGGCGCTTTACCAAACACGTCCAAGTGAAGTTGAGGATGATTATGATCTTATTGCTGTTGTGTTTTTGATGGACGTCCAGTCTAATTCTGAAAGTTTGAGATTCTAATCAGGTTGTCTCGTGTTTCTCTTAAAGGAAGAATTCATTATTTTGGGGGAAATTTGGGTTTCCTGTTGAGATTTTCAAATCTTTACATGAAGTGGATGTAATCCACACGTCCATTTAGTTTTTTTTTTTTACAAATTACAAAGACAACAAAACGCAAAGACGGCGATTTTTCCAGTAATTTGGTCCAAACGACCAGAGAATGAATCCTTCCTCTTGGGTGAAATATCTCCACAACTATTAAATTCATTACCGTGAAATTTGGTACAACCATTCATGTCACCTTCAGGATGAACTGTAAAAACTTTGGTGAGCCTCACCGATCCGCCTGCATGGCTGCGCCTAGTTATTTGTCTAGACATATAAACTTGACATTACATTTTTTTTTACTTGAAATGCAAAGTCAATATAAAGCTTATAGTGGGAACATATTACAGCGAGTCGACCAGACACCGGGCTGGTGACCAAACGCCTGTGACAAAGCCAGATTGACTTCACTGGTTATTATCAGAGGGAATTTTTCTGGAGGCCGAAGCAGTGATCAACTCGCTGTCTTCTGCCAGACTGCCAATAACCCCAAAGACAATTATGGTGCCTTCATGTGCTGCCTGAAATAGCGCAATCGCTGGCGAGCAAACGATGCAGTAAATAGGCTTCAGTAAATTGGGCGATATCATAAAAAACACTGCAATGAATTAGTGATCAGTGCTGTGGAAGAGAATCCTTCCTCTCCGGGTGATTTTTACTGACTGCAGTATGAATACTTAGTACTTAGTCCTTAGTCTTAGTTTTCATTAGTAGACTGCAGTACTGGAGGTTTTTTTCTTTATTTTTTTAAGCTGGTACAAAAAAAATGCTGCCACAGCTATTATTTCAGATTTAAGTACGTTTAAATTAGCTCCGAGTTTAAACTGTGAGAACTGATCAGGTTTTTTTTGTCATGGTTTCATTTTATTTTATTTTTTCACTTTGTCAGTGCAAAGAGGAAAAACATATATTTTTGTGTATTTGTGAATCTGCCATGGGGATTTGGTGTTTTCCAAGAAGGAGAAAAACAACCCATCAGTATACACTTAGATTTAATAGGCCTGTCACAATTATTACATAATTGTCGGATCGCGATTATTGAAGCTGACAACAATAATTTTTCCGCGATCGTCAGAATCGTTTCCATTCATCTAATCGGCCAGATGAAACTGACAGGACATGTTATGTTTCCATTCATATTTCCACGTCGTTTTCCACCATTTAACACTCGAAAGTTAGTCGTTGGCTTCCAATTTGCAGATACCCACAGCTTGTAAAAGTAAATTCTCCAATTTTACCGCAACAAAAGCCCCACAAACGCTGAATAACGACAACGAAAGGCTCCTGTTTCAAAATACGTAAAGATAAAAAGTTTCACTCATAACTAAAATCAGTGACCGAGGAGTCGTGATTTGGCTGCGTAAAGCTAACATTAGCACGATGCTACATCGGACGTGACGTCGACGTAATAAAATTAAATGACAATTTTTTGGGGGGGCATTTATTAGCCTTTCAGCAATGCTCTTGTTGCCCACTAGGTGGAGCCTCACGTACCGCCAGTGGTACACACACCACAGTTTGGGAATCACTGCGTTAGTTGATTGACAAAATCTATTGGCAACAATTTTGACAATCGATTAATTGTTTGTTTTTTTAATTGACTCACTGCTGCCACCTTCTGAAATGTGAATATTTATTCATTTCTCCTCTTTTATATCCTCGTACACTCAATATTTTGGGATTTTGGACCGTTTAGTAATTTTTCATACTAATTTTTAATACTTTTACCACCTTTTTTTTCACATTTTATACACCCAAAGACAAATAACAGTGAGTTTAAGTGTTCCAATACTCCTGCGATAGTTTAATAATGTTCACTGGTTCTGCGAAACCAGAAAAATTCAAAGCAATTTGAGAAAACAGAATTTGTGCTCAATACGAACTGTATTGATCGTAGAACCAAATATAAGTAAACATATCTAGGTATGGATTTCATTTGTCTGATTGGACACTTTTGTCAATATTATTCTATTATTAATGTTTATATATATTTTTGTGTCTTTTTTTAATGCTGACTCTGCAGATTGTAAAATAACTAACAGTCTATATTATGTATATTGTTTTAATGTGAACACTGAAAGTCACTTCCTTATAAATTAAAAAAAAAAAAAAAAAAAACACTTTGCAGCCATCTGGGTAAAAAAAAAAAAAAAAAAAAAAAAAAAAAAACTAAAGCTGACAGTAAACACACCCACACGCACGCGCACATGAGCGGTGCAAATGGTGCATGAAATCCTATAGTGCCATATGCACATGTCTGTGTCTCAGCACTTATCTTTTGAACCCTTTATTCATCTTTTTTTTAATTTTTTTTTTTTTTTTAATCTCAATATACGGGATGTGTTTTTTTTTTTTCAGAGGCCTGTATGTTTGGAACAATATTTACCATTTAAATCCGATTTAATTTTCCTCCCGCTGCAGTTTTTCCTCGTAACATTTCCAGTCACTTCGCATCTCTTTAAACACGCTGCTTTGGCAAAAAAGAAACAGTGAAAAACAACAAATTTGGAAGCGCGAAACAGTTTATCTAAAGCATCACGTCACTTCTGAACGACGTGTCATTTATAACACTTATTGATTTTGCAAACAGACCGTGACGACGCCCACATGAAGATTTTTTTTTTTTTTTTTCCCTGAAAAACTGAAATATTGAGGTTTACGGTTGAGTGAATTTACAGTAAAGCGTCTGGATTTGATTTTTTTTTTAATTATTATGATTATTTTTCTCCACGTTTTATTCCAGTATTTGCCACATTTCCACCTGTTTTCCGGAGCATGTTGAAAGAAACCCACCAGGTGTGTTTTTGCAGCAGCTGGTTTTGTGCTGAACAAACAGAGCTGAATGGGATCTGTTGCAGATGTTTCACCGCGTGCACAAGAAAATATTTGTCATCTGCATTCATTTTGTTTTGAGATAGCCTCCAAAAAAAACTCAATTAAATGTTGTTTTTAACGCTACTTTTAATTAGAAATTATATTTAATGGTCCGTAAATGGTATTTATTTCAAGGACAATAAATAGACATTTTATTGCTATTACAGGCCAACGATTCCTTCTTTTTAAAAAAAAATTTTTTTTTATCTCACTTCGACTAATATTTTTAACACGCAAACACACACGTGCACCCTCAGCTGCAGGTACAAACACCTGCATCTCCGTTCCCACGCGGGCTGAACGTGCACCGACCAGGGGAGCCCGCTGCGCGTGCATTGCACCTTCCCTTAATGACAGATGATGAGTTTTAAGCCAATTGCTCAGTGAACTGGCCCCTCCGGAGGCCATTTATCACATACGGCTGTCCAGAAACAAGCCGAGCATGGAAATGAATTTGTTCATTCAACATAAAAAAATCAAATAAAAAAAACAGCCCGCGTGTTCAACATGCACCACAGTCACACCTTCACGTATCAATTCCAAAATACACAACTTTTTGCTCTTCAAATCGCTGCACAAAAATAAATCTTGCTCCCTTTCTTTAAACTTGACATGATACCATTTTTGATGTATTTTTTTTATTCACAGATTTTTTTTTGTGCCCAAATTTTAGCCTGAATTTTGTTCTGGTAACTTGAACCCCCCTCTTCTCTCTCTCTCTCCCCCACTTCCCCCCCGCACATGCATTAATATTATCCATGCTGCAGTTATAATAAACACGTTGCTCCCCCACCTTTGCAGTTTTAGGGAATACATCTTCGCGTTCTTCTCGTCTATCAGGTGAGATTTCTCCGAATTCGCAGCGTTAGTATCCATTTCTTATTCAGCCGGTTGTCCAAGTCTGAGAATTAGTAATAATAATAATAATAATAATAATTTTAAAAAAGATATCATAAACGTTGCGCAGGACAGCTGCGGGTGAGACTCGACAGGTCCGCTGGTGTGTTCAGTCGTCGCGGGGGAAAGTCGGCCGAGTCCTCGTCATCTCTAGGACTTCACGATAAACCAGTAAATTCCTTCATTGCGGATGCGGAGAGAAAGCAGCAAGCAAGCAGCAGCCGGAGGGAGGAAACCACACGAGGGGGGTTTTCTTTTTTCTTTTTTTTCTGAGGGAGAATTGTTGGGTTTTTTTGTGGTTTTTTTTTATTTGGCCGGAGTTGTAGCCTCGAACACGGAGCAGCAGCAGCAGCAGCAGCGAACTCCAACACTGCAGCTGTTGTTACTGGACAGAAACACAGTCTGAGGCTGACTGATCATCTCACACACACACACACACACACACACACACACACACACACACACACACACACACACACACACACACACACACACACACACACACACACACACACACACACACACACCTCAGCTCGGTGAATCCTGATATGGGACGAGCCTCAGTAATCAAAGTCACTGAGCAGCAAAACAATTTGTGCAGCTTTCAAATTCTTTTTATGTACAGCCTAAAATTACAACAGGAATTTAATCAAGTTTATATTGAAATAAAATGGTATTTCACTGCACAATGAAACACTGACTTGCATGAAAGATGTGTTACTCTGGCAAAAAAAATAAAACTTTAAATACCCATGAACTACCCACACTTTGTAAAAATGTGTCTCATATCAGCATAAACTTCTATTTTTGTTTTTTTACTTTGACATTTTTTAGCCTACATGTCACTTTATATGTTCATTTACAACAGCTTGATTTATTTTCAAACTCTTATTCCCGCTGAAAGGCACCAAAAATTGTTTATATGTTTTTATACAGATTAAAAAAAAAAAAAAAAAATCACATTTATGGCCTTCTGAAAAATAAATTTACAACAAAAGATACTTTAAGTTTTATTTATGTATTAAGGATATAATTGTTTCAATGTAGGTCAGATTTAATATTAAATGTGTGTTGCCTATTTATGCAGCAGTAGAAAAATATGCAGCTCTAATGAATGCAAAACTACATCCACGTTTTTTTTTAAATGTCAAACAAGATAAGATATTTATGCCAAACTAGTAACAACGTTTAATTGTGGTTTTTTTATTAATTAAAATACATTTTTAAAATGATGCTTCACTGTACTTTATGGCTACAACTGGCAAAATACTAAATGTGAACCAATAAAAAGGTCAATAATAATCTAATAATATATAAATATGTGTTTTATGGTACAAGAATACAACGTAATACTGTTCTGGTGTCTGATCATCACATCATTCATGACAACCGCGCCAGTGCTGCGTTCAGGTACCGATGGGATAAACGAAATTTTTAGAGCTCTTTATCAACTTGCATGAATATTAGCTTTTCTTTGGGCAGTTAAAGTAAAGTAAATGCCGTAAAGTTCCTTATCATTAATCCAATTTTTTTTTAACCATAAGCATAAAAACAAGAGAGCATAATGTGCTTACTAATGATATTACACAGGTGACTGGCACATAATGAGGGAGAAATAGTTTATCTTGATCTGAAATGACCACAGCCTATAATGCCAATCTAAAACTAAGTATTCTATATTTTACTACATTACTATCATGTTATCCTGTAGAGGAAAAAAATAAGCGAATAAAATGATCATAAAAATCACTATCATGAAGCTAATAAATAAATAAATATAAGGACCAAAATAAACAATCTGAAGTTTTATTCTTTATCATTGTGGTTGCTGTTTTTGTTGTTTTTAATTAATCAAGTATTCGTGTTTTTACACAATTCCCCCAAGTTCACTTAGAATGTGATTTTTTTTCCAATTGTCCTAAACGCAACACCAGTTGACGTCCTCTGACGTCACGACGCTGCCGGTTTGTTTGGTTTTCCGCGCCGCGCCGCCGAGCCGACATGGAGACAACCAGCAGCGACAGTAAACCGGACGAAAAGCCGGCGGAGGAGGGGACGGAGGCGGACAGGTCCGTGTCGAGGTCCGACAGGTAAAAACATTAAATATTAAAAGAGCGTTGAACGTCGGCGGCTCGAGTCTACGACGCTGCGGCGGAAATACGGCTAACGCAGCTAGCTGGCTAGTCATACCCCCCCTCCCCCCCTCCTCCCGCATTATGTTAGCGTGGCTGCAGGGAACAAAAGCGAAACAACAAAAAAAGACTCTTATTAGAGAGATTATGGCCAAAATCACCAAACTATTCTTATATTTGTTGTTTTCTGAGATGTTAGCTCCAGTTTACGTTGACGCTCGTCCCCCCTCCGCTTCCATCAGCGCCCGTCCGAGATGTCTGAGAAGCGGCGCCAGACTTCGGAGGAAAATCCGCTATTTTATAAAAAACCTCACGTTGGCAAACATTTACACGCCAGACAACATTATTTCACAACGTCTCGGGGTGGCCCGGTAAATTCGGCATACTTAACCACCAGGTTTATAAACGACGACGAGCTTCAGTTTGAAGACAACTGTTGCTCCTTTGTGGTTATAGTTTGTATTTTTTGCAGGATGTGCAAAAACAACAAGGAGCTAAACTCGTTGTTGACACTTGGATTACACTGAATTATGGATTATAAAAAGAAAAGCAGTGGTAGTTTGCTGAAGAGTGACATTAATCCACATCTCCCAAGACCTCTAACATATCAGAAAAATGAAGACTTTTGTGGCTATTTATCTTTTCTAAATACTATCATAAAAATATATAAACGATTTAAAAAAAAAATGTAAACGCGGCACTTTATTTGTGTCTTTTTTTTTTTAATCACCTGACAAAAGTTAGAAAAGAAAAGAAGACGATTATTCCATAATAAGTTTTTATTTACATTTCTGTAGTCTAATAGATATGAACCACCGTCCCTGCGGTTAATAATAATAACCTACACGATAAATACAGTTGTTATTATCTGATAAAAGAAGACGTCCCAGCCAAGTGATGACAGCCTTACTCATGTGAACGGTGGCCCCTCCTCCTCCTCCTCCTTCCCACCTGTGTTTCCGTGGGCAACGGTGTGGTTTTCCTGGGGAGGTGCAGGCGAGTTCCCCCTCCCTCCCCCTCAGCCACACCGACAGCAGAGGACACCCCCCCCCTCCTCACCGTGGAGAGAGAAAGACGAGGTCAGAAGAGCCGGACGCTCGTCTCTCGTCTCCGCGGGACAACAACGTGTCTCCAGGTTCCTCCGGAGACGCGTTCAAGGTCTCGGTGGAAAAGACTTAAAAATTGCCTGTAATGGAGCAGCGGGTGGGTGTGGGGGGAGACGGGGGGGAGGGGGGGAGGTCACTATGAGCAAAACGAGGCATCTCTGATGGCAACAAAATGAAACGAGCAGGAAATGAGTCACAGGAACTCGATTATTAGATCGTTTTCCTTCGCCGTTAAATCGTGACCCAATTTTTTTCAAAAATATTTCGCAAAAGCATAAAATTGTGCGGTATGTTTTTATTCGCTGTTTAAAAACATGACGGAAAAAAAAAAGAAGCGCAAACGGGGCTAAAAAAAACAACAAAACACGCTGAAATAATAATAATAATAATAATAATAAAAAAGACAGAAACGAGAGTTCACCGCCGACGTGACGACGTTAGTGTTTGGGTCGTTGGAAACGCACTGCATCATGGGAAACATACCGCCCGGCCTTTCAAACATATAAGTGTGGGCAGAAGATGTTCTGTCGACTTCAACATAAAAGTTTGACTTCACTAACTTCACGACCCTTTTTTGGGGGCCGACCCCACCAGTTGAGAACCCTAAATGTTGTCTCTCTTGTTTGTGTGTGTTTGTTTTGTGTTTATTATTAAAACAGTCGGTCCGCCGCTCGCTTTTAACCCCCCCCACCCCGTCTTTTCGTCCTCGGCGACAGCGGCGACGACGACGACCCCTCGGAGGGCCTCTCCG